>NC_073306.1:204440192-204662692 GCF_027595985.1 Sorex araneus
AATGGTTCCCTGAGCCCTACCAGCAGTGATTCCTGAGCACGGAGCCAAAAATAAGCCCTGAACGCGACCAGGTATGGCCTAAAAACAAACCAACAAAGTCGGAAACTGGAGAAAGTATCCTAATTGTGGCATTATATCTTCCTCAGATCCTAGGAATCCTTAAGGGAAATTCCTTTAAATCCTTTAAGGGAATAAATTCCCTTAAATGATTTATCCTTAAGGGATAAATTTAATCCTTAAGGGAATTAAATTATTCTCTTCTCTACTCTTGTATCTTAAAGTCAGTAAATGTCCCCTCGTGATTTAGTATAACCTGCTTTCTCCTCCCCTAAGAAACAAATGTCAGTATATCTGCGGGTAACACAAACGACAGAGGGGAGCTTCATCTCCATCAGGAAGTTGGCAACTTCCTTTCCTTCTTTCGATCTAAACAATTCTCTCTTGTTTAAACAATTCCGTCCCCTACATCTTTCTCAGCGGCAAAGGTCCACAGTGAGTCAGGGCTCCAGTACGACGGCCTGATCCTGCCTGGGTTTATGGCTTAGGGAAACCACCAAGGCGGTGGTCTTCAGCCACTGGGCCATGAACTGGTGCCCGTCCACACATGTAGAAAGGCTGAGAACCACTGGTCCACCACGTTTGATATAACCATCGATTCATAGACCAGTATGCAGGCGGGGTGCTGTTCGACAGGAGTAAAAAGATTGAGGGATGCTGCTGTAAGGGACCAAACATGCGCTGTGATTGGTCAGACAGGGAAAGAGACTTCCACCCAGGGGCTTCAGAATGCTCTGTGATTGGTCAAACAGGGAACAAGACTTCCATCCAGGGGCCTCGGGGAAAGCTCGAAAGACCAGAGCACAAGCTTTGGATGCAGGAGTTCCATGCCTCGAGGCACAACCCCTCCCTGCCACCCCTGCCCCCCAAGCACTTTTAAACGTGATACCTATCTGCTATTTGTTCCGAACACTGTCCTCCGAAGCGATCAAAAAAACTAACTGGTGAAAAGCTCAACTATACACCGGAGAATCTATACCAGAGGATCTCAAGTCTATATCTGATGATTTTACATAAATCTTAAAAAGTAAGAAGAACGTGTTCTAATGTTAGAACACATTTTCAATGTCACTTACAATGACGAAATAAGAATGTCATTTTCAATGACCAAATGGGAAAAAAATTCACCATTTTCACTTATTTGCAAATGTATCAGTTCTGCTACAGCAACCTGTTAGGATTATTATTCTGGACTTAAACATGCCCCCCTCATGAAGATTACTAAATTCATCAATGGATCATTAGCCAGGTGTGATACTGGACAGATTCTGAGGGTATCTGCATATTTCTCCACCTTCCTGTTGTTCTGTCATCTCTTACCCAGTTTCACATTATACAAGTCCCTTTAACTAAAAGCAAAGTGAAAAAAAAGAATGATGTCAAAGAAGAAATGCCTCCACAAACTCATATGCTCTGGTGGAAAATCCTGTCTCGTATATTTCGATTAAAAATATGCACACACATGCAAGCGTGCATGCACTCTCGTGCACACACACATACACACACACACACACACACAGAGTCATGTCTCCAAGCAATAAAGGGCCTGCAGAGAAGGAAGATGAAATATGCTTGCTGAGCAATCATTACCAAACAGGGGGGAAGCCTGAAATCAACAAAGGACCAGTCGAGGGAAATTTATAAGTTAATATCGGTCATACCTGCAAATTACTACAGCGAGACCCCTGACCAAACCCTGAATACCATTTAAATGGATTTGTGAGCTATTTATATATCCCTTGGAGTCACTGAAATGCTCTGAATCTAAATTTGTTGGTTTTCCCAATTAAGTGCAGTGGAAATGGTATCTATCACAGTGCATCGGAAGCAAATTTCACTACAGAATGGGGGTTTCCTGGGGAATCTGTAATGCATTTATTTACTCAGCTTGGGATTCAGGATGGAAATGTATTGTTTGTATCTAATGACTAATCAGAATTTTTTTTATTACTTGAAAACAGCAAGTCTCAAATGCCTTAGAAAACCCCAAACCAAATTATATGCATATATATACTATATATATATAAATGTATATATATATATATATTTCAATGTATTCCATCAGCATCCTTTAGGAGTTTTTTTGCAAAGCATGTGTCTCCAGCCATTAGCCAAAATAACCCCACCTGAGTGACAATTTACACACATGTCACATCTTCTCATGTCCCTTGTTTTCACAGAAAAGGGCAAAGCCATCAAGCTGACGTGCTTAGCCAGAGCGAGGGAGAGTCATCATTTCACACTTGTGAAGTGGAACTCACACGGCAAATGAAGCTGATCACTCAGCAAGGACAGGGAAAAGGGATTATGAGATCATCATTTTTTTCACCAATTGAGAAGCACTGTGCATAAGCATAGAAATTAACAGGGGAAAATTCAGAATATTGACCGAGAAAATAAGAGCAGCAAATAGAAGATCTCTCATCTAGGAAATGACTTTCCATTTCAAGTGAAGCAGAGCGCTCTCAGATCAACCGAAGACAAGACAGCGAGAGAGCAAACCCTCCGGGACACCAGCGACCTCCGCTGCTTTCTTCCCCAAACACGACTGCTGACACAGATGCCCCCTGGCCTCGCAGATGCTCTCACCGCGTGTCAGAAGGACTGGCTGTTTGCTATCAAACAGGACAGAATCCTGCTTGCATTTATTTGGCTGCAAGTTAGATGATACATCCCTAAACATGTTGGTCAAGTGTTGTGAAGACTGGACGTGAGCTGGTGAGCGTGCACTCGTGTGCACGTAGCTTTTAAAGCCTTATCAAAAGCCTGCTTAACTTTTCCACATGAGCATCTCCAAACCAAAAGGTTATTTAGTGATGTAGATTGTTACTGACAGGGCAAGGGGGGCTGGCCAGAGCCCGCAGTGCTTTGGGTACTTCTGCTCTGCTTCAAAGTGACCCCTGGTGGTACTCAAGGGGACCATATGTGGTTTCAGGGATTGTGAGCTGAGGTTGGCTGCATGCAAATGAGCATCTCCCCACTACCCCATACTATCTCTCTGGCCCCGTATTTAATGATGTAAATAACAGATTCATAGCTTTCATACATCCAGGAAATCCTAGGCAGAATCAATTTTGTAATAAAAGAAATGCACCATGAACCTCCAGAAAATTCTAATTAATCTCCAAATTAAATAGGAAGAGGGGCCCCAGGCTCCCATATGGTCCCTCAAGCACCACTAGGAGTGATCCCTGAGCTCACAGCCCAGAGTAAGCCCTGATCATCACCAAGTGTGGGACAAAAAAACAAACAACACCCCCCACTCAATTAAATAGGAAGGAAGAATTGAGTCTGTAAAATAAAAGATTGTGTGAACCTTTGGTTTAGTCAAACAACTTGGTTGGTGTTGGATATGCAAAAGTTTTCTGGGGAGAGGAGTTGGCAGTAGAAGTTTGTTGTTGCTGTTTTTTGTTATTTTAAATAAGAGAGTTAGGAGAATTTGGGATTCTAGGGCTAGGCTGGAAAGGCAACTGAGACAAAGGCGACAGAGGGACAAGCAAGATGGTGAGAAATTAGGAGAGAACTTGGTGTGGTTGGACCTGCAGAACACACCCTACGGTGACGCAGCCACAAAGGCCTTTCCAATAGGAATACCAACACCTTGCTACGATGTGGGGTCTGCGAGGTGTGACCGAGCAATGAAACTCCTTGACTTTGATCTTCTGTCCTGGAGACCCGGATTTCTCAACTGAAAGCTCCGATGCTCCGTGCGGGCGCCAAGGGCCTTCCAAGGCACCACAGGCAAGAATCACATATGTGGACAAGGGATAAAAGCCTGAGATTAGAGGGCAAGGCAGAAGGACAGGAGGGTCACAGGAAGGAGACAGAAGAGAATCAGGGCCAGCAAAAGGTTGAGACACACTGTAAGACTCTTGATGAATGAAAATGATCCTTATTGCTGGGAGATAGAAGAAGAATGGCACCAATGTACTGGGAAGAGATAAAGCACCATGATGAGATACAGAGCAGGAAGGGAAACTATTCCCCCCAGAAGTAACCCTGGAGAGATAGCTAGAGAGACAGTACAGTGGCTAGGGCTCTGGCCCTGCACCCGGTCAGTCTGGCTTCAACCCCCGGTACCCCACATGGTCTCCTAGGAGTGATACCTGAGCACAGAGGCAGGGCGAAGTCCTGAGCACTTCCAGGTGTGTCCCCGCCAAAATAAATAAATTTTTAAAATTATTAAATAAAAAAGAAGTAACCCTGGGAAAGTGAGCCTTCCAAGAAATATTAAAAGGGGCCTTGGGAAAGCCTCTTTAACAAATGGTGCTGGCATAACTGGACAACCACATGCAAAAGAATGGGCTTAGACCTCGACCTGACACCATGCACAAAAGTCAGATCAAAATGGATTAAAGACCTCAACATCAGACTACAATCCATAAGGTACACTGAAGACAAGGTCGGCAAAACCCTCCAAGATATTGAAGCTAAAGGTATCTTCAAAGATGACACACAACTAACCGACCAAGCGGAAACAGAGATAAACAAATGGGACTATCTCAAACTAAGAAGCTACTGCACCACAAAAGATACAGTGACCAGGATACAAAGGCAGTCTACAGAGTGGGAAAGGATATTCACCCAATACCCATCTGATAAGGGGTTGATATCAAGGGTATATAAGGCACTGGTTGAACTCTACACGAAGAAAACATCCAACCCCATCAGAAAATGGGGCAAAGAAATGAACAGAAACTTTCTCCAGGAAGAAATACAAATGGCCAAAAGGCACATGGAAAAATGCTCTTCATCACTAATGATCAGGGAGATGCAGATCAAAACAACTATGAGATACCACCTCACACCACAGAGACTGGCCCACATCCAAAAGAACAAAAGCAACCAGTGTTGGCGCAGATGTGGGGAAAAAGGGACTCTCCTTCACTGTTGGTAGGAATGGTGACTGGTTCAGTCCTTTTGGAAAACAATACGAACACTTCTCAAAAAATTAGAAACTGAGCTCCCATTTGACCCAGCAATACCACTTCTGAGAATATATCCCAGAGAGGCAAAAAAAGTATAGTCGAAATGACATCTGCACTTGTATGTTCATCACAGCACTACTTACAATAGCCATGATCTGGAAAAACCCGAGTGCCCAAGAACAGATGACTGGTTAAAGAAACTTTGGTACATCTATACAAGGGAATACTATGCAGCTGTTAGAAAAGATGAAGTCATGAACTTGCATGAACTTATAAAGTGGATCAACATGGAAAGTATCATGCTAAGTGAAATGAGTCAGAAAGAGAGAGAGACATACATTGAAAGATTGCACTCATCTGTAGAATATAAAATAACAGAATGGGAGACTAACACCCAAGAATAGTGGAAATAAGTACCAGGAAGTTTGCTCCATGGCTTGGAAGCTGGCCTCACATGCTGGAGGAAAAGGCAGCTCAGATAGGGAAGGGAAGGAAGACCAAGTAAAGTGTGGTTGGAGGACCCGCTCGGGATGGGAGATGCGTGCTGAAAGTAGACTATAGATTGAACATGATGGCCACTCAATACCACAACACCCAAAAAGAGAGAGCAAAAGGGAATGCCCTGCTACAGAGTTGTGATGGGGTGGATGGGATGGAATAGGGGGGTGGTAGGGGTACTGGGATCATCGGTGGTGGAGAATGGGCACTGGTGGAGGGATGGGTACTCGAGCAGTGTATGACTGAAACACAAGCACAAAAATATGTAAATCTTTAACTGTACCCTCACGGTGATTCACTAATTAAATGAACAATAAATTGAGAAAAAAAGGGGGGGCCTTGAATATTCTAGGGAACATAGGAAAGGGTTTGACGCCTCCAATCTAAACCTCAGCCCAGGTGCCATCTGGGTGTAGGTGTACAAACTGTTCTTACACCTCACCTTCCAGCTGATTGTCCAGGCTGGGCTTTAATTCTCCTCTCCTCTCCATACCCCCCTCTCTCCTTCTCCTTCTCCCTGCCTCCCTCTCCCCCTCTCCCGCTCCTTCTCCCAAGTTAATTAACCTGAGTGCCCTGAGCCATCGGGTCCTCATCAGTTGTCAGCACTACTTTTTAAATATGATCGTCATCCGGATCACTTCTTGCACAGACGATACAAGCAGCCCAACGTAATCCCACACCAAAGCCAACCATATTCTCTGAAGCCGATTGGCTGGAACCCAGAGTACATGTCAATCAAGTATTCTCAAACTTTAATACACAAATAAATATCTCACGAGTCCTGTTAAAAACAAGTACCTCCACTCTAAGCACCAGAGATTTTGTTTCTGGGCTGACGCCTCCTAACAAATAGCATTTTGATTAAACACTTAGGTGTGGGGCTGGAGAGATAGTGCAGTGGGTAAGACACTTGCCGAAGCATCAATCCCTGGCATCCTACGTGGTCCCCTCAGCACCGTCAGGAGTGATTCCTGAGTACAGAACGAGGAGTAACCCTTAAGCGTTGCCAGGTGTGACCCCCTCCCCAAAACAAAATAAAAATAAACACATAGGTGATTCTGATATAACCACTCCTTGAAGAAAAAAGTCTCATAATCAGCAATATGGTGTTTCTGATACCACCCCCCTCCCCCCAAAAAAGCTGATTTAACTTAAATCTAACTGAAAGAGCTGAGATGATCCCTTCCAGCTCTCCAGGCTCTCCAGTCTTTAGGCTAAGAGCCCACAGCCCTGATCAGGGAAAGAGCTGGTGTAAGGTCTGGTGAACCCAAGGCACAGCCCATCTCAGGGGGGATGAGTAAGTGGAGCGAAACAGCAGCGACTGTCACTTCCAGGGGATGAACATAATTCAGTCCCCGCCAGCTCGTCCCTCCACGCAGAATGCTAGTTAAGTTCCTCATGGGTTAAAAGAATGAAGGTAGCTCCCTAATTTATTTCACTTATAATCAAGTAATAGAATGGGGGAAACCTAGCTCCATTAATTTCTGTATGCTGATATTATTTCCAGAACAGCGAGCTCATTTGATTTTTTTTCCCATGGAAATTAATTGAAAGTAATATTCAATGACATAATCCAAGACCCCAAACAAAGACTGGATTTAATATTGTTTTCCTCGTTGGCAGGAAAACCCACCAAATGACTCCGGATATTCAGGCAAGCTCTAGCATAGTGTCCAAAGTGATAAAGGGAAAAATGTGTAAAGGACAAGAATTGTTCTAAGTGGCTGAACCATTCCAGAAATCCTTGGCGTGATGGCCTGCCAGAATCTCAGTTTAGCAAAGGTTGCTAAAGGACACTGGACAGGAACGGGCAATGTTTAACTTAAAAAAAAAAAATCCATCACGCTTACAGCAAAGTAACTTCTAGACCTTGAGTGACACAACATGACAATTTTATTGGCTGACCTTTCAAAAAAAGAGAAGATCTAATTAGACACACTGGTGGGTAACTTCTGAATTATGATGAGCAAGCAGGGGTCTCTAATCCTCCCACAATTGCAGGGAGTAATATTGCTAATTAGAGTGCAGCCTTCCAGCCTGGAAACACAGCTCTCCGCTCTCGTCGGTGGGGGCTGTGCTTGCTCTTTCTGCAACCCAAATCGAACTGAAAGAGCTGTCAAGATCCTTCCCAACACACTCCCGGATATCCTGCACCAGAAGGATTCCCCTTGGTACGGTTTTCAGGGTATTTCTACAGCATGAGCAGCATGTTTCCTTGGGAGCCCGGGGACTTCAGGTGGGCAATCATTCAAATGAGGAAAGTCAAGAAATCCCAGTAAGCCCACCTCACCTCCTGCACAGAACAAATTCTACATGGGTTAAAGATTTAAGGTCATAAACAAAGTCTGCAACTAGTAGGCCATTGATGAGTCTGCTGGCCACTGCGTTTATAAGAGTGAGAGGTTGGCAAAAAAAAAAAAAAGGAAATAGTTAAAACATGACTAACCCTCAGAAAGGGAATGTGCAAACCGAAACTCTGGTTTCTTCGTCTAATAGAATAATACATGGCGGCTAAGGCAGTTTCTTAAAAGAGGTAGAATTCTATATTCTGGTATATAAAGATGTCTATGACACTGGTGAGTGAAAAGTACACGTTAAACAAACAAAAAAAACCCACAAAAATATGTATGTGTGTATGCATAAAAGAAATCCTGGTGGAAAAGGGGGCAGAGAATGCATAAGGAATGAACATTTTTTTTCTATCTAGAGGTAAAGAAAGGGGCCATCTCTCCTGCTATACTTTATGTCTTTTGGCATTTTTAATTTTTCCTTTTGTCCATAAGGTAGTACAATTGGGTCATATCATTTATAACATAAACATTTAAATTGTTAAATTCCACCCCGTCCAGAGTGAAAAGGCAAAGACATCATATAAGTAGTGCAATCAGCAATATATTTTTTTTTTGCTTTTGGGGTCACACCTGGCTATGCACAGGGGTTACTCCTGGCTCTGCACTCAGGAATCACCCCTGGCAGTGCTCAGGGGACCATATGGGATGCTGGGAATCGAACCCAGGTCAGCCGCATGCAAGGCAAACGCCCTACCCACTGCGCTGTTGCTCCAGCCCCAGTAGCGCAATCATTCTAGAAAAATACATTTCTCTTAACTGCAAAGGAGTGAAGAGACTGTGAGATCAGGGTTGGGGCTGATGCTTTTCATGCGTCCCACTCAGGAGCCCTCCCTGGCACACATGACCTCCCAGGCATTGCCAAGTGTGGCCCAGAGTGGCCCTGGGGGTTGCCTGCGGCCTCAGACCCTCCCACTGAACCACCAGTTTAATAAGCAGAATATCACTGAGAGTGGTTCCCAGGCCCATGAGTAGCTCTGGGAGCCCCCCCTCCACCAAAAAGTAAAAATACTAAAGGGCAAAATAACCAGGTGTGAAGCCTAGGGTTTGAACCCCGCATTACAAAACTAAGCTAGAGGGGAGCATAACATGATGCTCACCATACCCATGCCATGGGACCCGCACCAGGCTGTATCACTCGAGATGCCCCAGAGGGGGCGGGTGAGACCCCCTCCCTGCCCCAAGGGACCCAGCCCCGACAGCCGAAAACCTCCAGAACCCAGCCACCACCATGCCCACAGCCACTCTCCACATGCTCGGGCCGAGCATCACCCACTAGTGAATACGTTCCTAGACCACATGGCTGCATTTGTGGCCACACGATACTTCAAACCACACGCCCTGTACTCCAATATTACTGCACACATTTGATGGCATTCAAAGTAGGAGGCAACCAATTTTAGAGGGAAATATACAATTTTTTACAGATATATATATATGTAAAAGCACAGCAGAGCCTGGCAAGCTCCTCATGGCATATTTGATATGCCAAAAACAGTAACAATGATGGGTCTCATTCCCCTGACCCTGAAAGAGCCTCCAATGCAGCACCATTGGGAAGGAGGAGTAAGGAGAGGCTACTAAAATGGAGACATTACTGGTGCCCACTCTAGCAAATCGATAAACAACAGGATGACAGTGATACAGTGATATATAAAAAGCACATAAGGCTCAACCTTTAACAACATGTTAGTGATCTCTTATAAAAGGGCTTAATAGCCTCTGGGTGAAATACAACCTCCACACTCTTTCTGCTAATGATACTTTTTGTATCATTTTCAGAAGTTTTTCATAACAAACAATACAAAATATATTATTTCAATTCTGCTTTAGGGCAAGGATTGGGGTTCGGGATGGAAATATCCGAAATACGGTGGTGGGAATGTGTAATGATGGTGGGATTGGTGTTTGAATATTAAATGTAATCAAATATTGGGAACTACTTTATAAAATTTTAAAATTAAAAATAAATTTAAAAAACAAAATGGTAGGGGCCGGAGCGATAGCACAGCGGGTAGGGCGTCTGCCTTGCACACGGCCGACCCGGGTTCGATCCCCGGCTTCCCATATGGTCCCCCAAGCATCGCCAGGAGTAATTCCTGAGTGCAAAGCCAGGAGTAACCCCTGAGCATCGCTGGGTGTGACCCAAAAAGCAAAAAAAAAAAAAAAATGGTATAAAAGGACTGAAAAAAAAAGGAAAGAAAAAAGCAAGAGAATTAAAGCCAAACTGTCCAAGTTCAAATTCCAACATTTCTATCTGGGTGGGACACTTTATTTTAAGTGGCCTGATAGCAAACTCCAGTTTTCTGTGAATGGAAAAGACTCCGAGTGCCCAGCCACGGCGCTGGTCCTGTCCCCCTGGACAGAGCCTTCCCGTTTCCCAGCCTCCTCTGCAGCTGTGGGCTCGGGTCTGAGCCGCAGAGCTAAACAGCCCGGAGCTGTTTCTAAAAGCACCTGCACTCCCGCGGTGAAGGCGGCAGGTGCGTCTGAGCTACTCCTTCCCCGAAGCACAGCAAAAACGCAGACACCCAGAGCGACATCCCAGCCATCCTGCCTGCAGCTCTGCTCTGCAGTGTGGGGAAAAACCATCCCTACTGACGTCCTACATACTGTTACTGGCAGCCACGCCAACCACTGCTAAGACAGCTCTCCTTTCATGCTTCTCTGTGGGGGCTCCATCCAACTCTGCTCAGAGTGTTACTCCTTACTCTGTGCTCAGGGGTCACTTATGGCAGTGCTTCCAGGGCCAGAGATGGGCCGTGGGCCTCCACCTGCAAGGTAAGTGCCCTGCCCGCTGTCCTACCTCTCTGGCTCCAAACAGCAGAAGTGGAAAAGGCAAGTGTCCTCTGAGGTCAGTCCAAGCTCAGCTCAGACCCCCTCTCTCCACCCTGCTCCCCAGGGCCAGATAAGGACTTCGAAAGAGCAAAGGGATGCTGAAAACCCACTCATTAAGCAAAGCAGTATTTTAATGCAGTGTCGGTCCTGTCCATTTTACTGTGATAACACAAAACATAAAATATCTCTGGGAATAATCACACTTAAGCGTTAAATTCAGTGGTATTAGATGCATTCTGAAGGTTCTAGAAACTCCCACTGTCCCTCTCCAGAACACTCTTCAGTTTCCAGCACCGAAGCTCTAGCCCCACGCAACAATGATGTCTCCTGGCTGCCCGGCCCTGGCGACCACCACACCACTTGCCATCTCTTCTCGCCACCCACTGTCAGCCCCTCAGATCAGGGTTGGGTTTGTCCTCTCACGATGACTGAGTTCACTGAGCTTCAAGGTCCCTCCACGTGAAAGCATGAGTCAAAATGCCCTTTCTCTTCACCTGATGGTTTTAGAAGGAAGAAGCAGGAGCAGGAGCTGGGAGTTCGATGCCTGGCACCACATGCACCTTTCCCCCCACCCTACCCCCACCCCCGTGCCCTCAATGCTGCAGACTGTGGTTGTGGCGATTCCTGAGAGGTTCCGGGCCTCGAACCGGGCGGCACCATCTCGATAGACCCAGTTAGCTCGGAGTATCAGACAGAGCCCAGGGCCTCCACAGCTCGGGAGGGGAAAAACAATTTTTTTAATATAAGATCAACACAATTGATTTTCCCTTTTGTGTCGGGCACCACACAGCCTGCTACTGATCTTGTCTTTATTTAAAATGTTCGAATTTTGTCCACAGTGTTTATTTTTGTATTGATTTTGTTTTTTAAAAATATTGCGTTAGCTTATAACATAGCTTGTGAACTTAGGGGGTTTTATGGGGGGAGGGGGAGTACAAACTGAAGTTCCACTTAAATCTTGTGTCTGTAATGAATGCATTGCTTACCTCGCCTCCCCCCCCCCCCCCAGCACTGCTCCATGAATAATGCCGGGTGGTGCGTCTAAGAACCTTCCCTCTTTCCTCTTTCCTCTGGTGTCTTGATATCCCCCTTGCCCCAGGACTAGCTGATTTCTAGAGACAGTGAACAATGAGCCTTGCAAATCTTTCCCTTGCAAACGGACCTGTCCAAATCCATACCAGAGCCACCTCACTGGGCCCCCCTCTCAGCCTAGTGACCGACAGCGAGAGGCCCCCGGAGGCCCAGAGCCCACCAAAGTGATTCCAGCCAGTCAACCCTCAGCCTGCTGGGTCCTTCCTCCACAAACACAAGGGAGGCTCCTGTCCACCTGTCCCCCTGTCTCCCGCTGGGTCTGGTACTTCCCCCCACAGATTTTCAAAAGGCTGACAGAGTACTCGGGCAGGTGAACGGAGAGAGGGAGTGTGCTGCCTTGAGTGGATGATGGGGAGAAGCATCTCTGCCTTTCAACAGAATCTGAAAGCCACAGGCGAGGAATGTCAGGAGGATAGAGAATCCTCTAGATACTTTGCTTCTTTTTGAGCCACTGCTCTCTTCCATTTTTTTTTTCTTTTTCATGACTTTACAGCACCACTTTCTAGTTTTCCTCTTGTCTTTTATTTCTGGGCCACTCCCAGCTAAGGGCTTACTCCTGGCTCTGTGCTCGGGGATCCCCCCTGGCAAGGCTCAGAAAACCAGATATGATGCCAGGATCAGCCCCAGATTGGCTGCATGCAAGGCAAGTGCCCTCCCCTCTGTACTGTCGCTCTGCTCCCCCGTTTTGCTTTGGGTTTGGGGGCCACATTCCATGATGTCCAGGGGTTACTCCTGGCTGTGCATTCAGGAGTCACTCCCAGAGGGCTCTGGGGACCATCAGAGATGCTGGGGGTTGGGCCAGGTCACCTGCGTGCAAGGCAAGCACCTGACTCACTGTCCTTTAACTCAGTCCCCTCCTCTTGCCCTTCTCGTCATGTTGCTCCTCCCATCAAGTTCCTCAGGTCTCTCTGAGATTTCCAGAAAGACTCTTCTCTAGTTCTCCACTCCCTGGAGTCTGTGGTATTTCAGGCACTGACCCGTGACCACCCCACAGATACCTCAGAGTCATCCTACCTCTCACTAAATTATCTCCCCTGCACCCCAACAACACACAAGTTGGGTGAAGAGGATTGTTTTGTTTTGTTTTGCTTTTTTGGTCACACTCAGAGATGTATGGGGGTTATTCCTGGCTCATGCACTAAGGAATTACTCCTGGTGGTGCTCGGGGGACCATGTGGGATGCCGGGAATCTAGCCCGGCTTGGCTGCATGCAAGGCAAACGCCCTACCCACTGTTGCTATCGCTCCAGCCCCAAAGAGGGTTTTATTTTTAATGTTCCTCCCTGTCTGGAATGCACTTCAGCCCTTTATCATAGGAATAACCAACCTGAGTCTTTCTTCCATGAGTCATTTTCCTTATTTATTACCCCAAAAGAGCTCATCAGTATTTGATTTTGTCACTCTGTACTTGTACGTTTGTCTACATTTGCCCCAACCAGACATGACTAAAGGGTTTTTTATTTTATATCTGTCTCCTCTTCTAGTCAAAGGATCTTTGAGTCTGGGAATCACAGTGACTGTATCCAGCCCCAACACATGACAAGTCTTCAAAAACAAATGATACAGCATCATGATGGCTCATCTTGAGTCAGAAAAACTGAAGAGGTTCCAGTAACTGCAATTCCACTTGCTAAGAACTTTGAAAACTTCATGCATTTTCCAAGCACCTCTTTTTCTCTTAAAGCATTCTTTCAGGTCACCTTTTCAATGCAACTGTCTGTGTGTATGCATGTGTGTGTGGTTTATAGATATAAACTAATTTAATGAGACATGTTATATGATAAACAAATCCTAATAAAACCAAAGGACATTACAGGGTCATCTGGTAGCGACTGTCCTCCAATTGATTTAGCCAATTCATAACCAAACACTCTGCTACTTCCAAATCATTTAAAATAATCAATTAGCTAATCCTTAGACCACCTCTTTGGGCTTATCCAAATGCTCTTGTAATATTTTAGAGATAGTTTTTAAAAGACAGAAAGGAGAAACAGCCCTCTTGTAAAGCAGTTGGATTACTCGCACCGGGGCAGTCAGAGCCAAGGTTCAAGTTATGGGGGCAGCAAAAGATTTCCACTTCACTGGGGACCTGTGTCCAGCACTTACCAACTGAAGAAATCCCACAGAGCAGAGGTCAGTTTACTGGTGCAGCCAGGACCATCTGTGGAAAACAAAGTGTCATTTGGATGAACCAGAAGAAGACATCAATATCATTTGGAACACAAACATAGGAACATAAAGCGCAAAGGAACTAAAAGGGGCTGCCTTTAATTACTCGGCCCTTACTAGTAAGAAGGTTATTCAGAGTTAAAGAGAAGGAAGTGGAAACATTATATACATATAGACAGCGAGGTGCACATATATACAATACATAAGAGGTCTGCACTCTGGTATAATAATATTTTCGGGTCCTCATATATTCTTATAAAAATATGAAAGTTCTCCGTGCCAAGTTTGTAAGTGCTGAGGGTATAATCCAAGCCTAAGGAGATCAATTCAATTCCAAATGGAAAATAACTATCATGCCACACTGCCTCCAACTAATACACACATGCAGTGACCTGTGCTCCCAGGAAGAATCAGGAAGCATCGACCAATTCAATATAACGGGGGAAGGGGAGGGAGACATCGCGAGACGCTGACTTGGAATCAGTGATCCCTGCTGGTATTCGCGAGCCTGGAGGGACCCTTGAGAGGAAGTGGAATCTTGCCGGAAAAGTAACTAGCTCCTCTGCAGAGAGGCAGGACGATACACACACGGACCTCAGACTCCTCGCTTGGCCAAACTCTCACTGACTGACCCTACGGAAAACCAGAGGCGAGGGGCCAGGGAGAGCTCAAGGGAGGGAGCATCTGCAATGCGAGTGGGAGCCTCTCGGTCAATCCCTGGCTGCAGAGTCCCCCAGGAGCAGCGAGAAGAGCTCTTAACCACTGAACTGACACTCGCCCTTGCGCACCTCTGGCTGTGGCCTCAAAGCAGAACAAGACTTCATAAGGTGTAAAACAGAAAGCCTGAATACTGGAGACCACTTAGTCAAACAGGAATTTAAGTGAGAATCGTGGTATTATGAGATTCCTTTAGAGGTAGCTAACGAAGCGTGCGTGTGTGGGGGTATGTGTGTGCGCATGCGCGTGTGAGTGTGTGTGAATGTGAGTGTGGGGTGCGGTGGGTGTATGTGAGTGTGTGTAGGTGTGTGGTTTTTAGGTCACACTCAGTGATGCTCAGGAGTTACTCCTGGCAGTGCTCAGGGACAATATGGGATCGAACCTCGGTCAGTCATGTGCATGGCGAGCACCTATTGCTCTGTGCCTGGAAGGTAAATTATTTCTAGAACTGAGGCAGGGAGAAGGAAGAGTTATATAGTATGACTTAAAATACAACAAATGTATTTTTACTTCAAGACCACACGAATATACTACTAATATATCCTTAATTTTTTTTTTTTACTTTCTGGTAAGTTCAGAATAATCACAGTATGACTATAAAGCCAGCTCAGTCTTTTCTTTGCTTGAGTTATTACCTTGATAGTTTAATGGAAAAGCAATGGGTTGAACTGAGCTACCCGTGGTGGCGTGGGTGTGTCTGAGTGGCAAGGGCGGGGAGAAGGGGAATGGATGAAAAAGCTGCGAGTTTCTGCCAGTTCTCCTTTTCCAAACTTTTTGGGGAAGAATAGGCACCCAAGGGCCTAAGTAAATGGTCAAAGCAGCTCTTTTTTGAAAACGAAAGCAAAGCACTGGAGCCTAAGAAGCGAAGAGAGTGGGAAAAACAAGTGGAATCTAACAACAGAAGAACAAGTGGGAGACTTCCTCCATCCAAACAAGTCAGGGAATCTGCAGTGTTTGAGTTCTGTCAACAAGCACCGTGTATTGAATCAATATAAATTCTTCTTTCAAGTTTCACTGTCTTGATTTCTATATAATAAAGCCACCACTGTATAACAAAGCTGCCGCTGTATACATAAAAACACCATTGCAGAATGGGGACGTGGAAATAAAAGCCTATTATGAAATGATACTTAAACTTAGATTAAACAGAGATCAGTGCCAGTCCATTATTCTATCTCAGGTAGCCTTCAAGATTCAGCAGCACAGTCTCTGCTCTCTCGAACAAATCATGGAACCTGCTGAGTGAGCAGGAGTCAAATTCAAAGCAAAGACAAAAAGAAGCACTGAGAGAGAGAAAGAGAGAGAGAGAGAGAGAGAGAGAGAGAGAGAGAGAGAGAGAGCAAGAAGAAAAATGCCTCCCCATAGAGGCAGGGGTGGGGGTGGGGGAGGTGATGGGAGGGAGCTGGGGACTCTGGGGCTGGGAAATGAGCACTGGTGGAGGAAGGGTGGGTGTTGGAACACTGTAGGACTGAAACCAAATCATGAACAGCTCTGTAAAGATCTATCTCACAGTGATTAAATAATAAAATCTTTAAAGACTGAAGAAAAAAATCCCAGCCTTGCTAAGCAAAAAGGATGCTCATGGCTTTTGATCAGTGCCTGCATAGGAAGGAATTAAACGAGACAGTGGAACTGCATGGATTCCCCTGTGATATACCTCTTGGTCTCCAGGTTGCCTTACTTTGGGTAGTCTTGGTTTCACCACCACACACACTCTCCTTTTGTCATTAGAGGGACACGTTGGCCAACTGTCAGATAGTGGACACCAGCTACAGTTCTCTGATTCATCCTAACAGTACCGGACCCGGGATGTGTCTCCGTGGTAGAATAATTGTGTTGTATTGTATGTGAGTGGCCCTGGGTTCTATTCCCAAAACCACATGGCCTCTCAAGCTCAA
Organism: Sorex araneus; assembly: GCF_027595985.1. Classification (NCBI taxonomy): domain Eukaryota; kingdom Metazoa; phylum Chordata; class Mammalia; order Eulipotyphla; family Soricidae; genus Sorex; species Sorex araneus. Next base: position 204,456,734 of record NC_073306.1, read on the forward strand.
GCACCGGTAGGAGAACCCCCAAATTTCAAGCTAGGAGTAGCCCCCAAGCACAGCTGGGTGTGGCCTCCAAAGCAAAAACTAAAAATACAATTAAATGTTAGGTCTATGTCTGCTGAGTCTCATGTAGGTTTAGCCACATGTGCCGCTTCTGGGACCAGGAAAACTGTCTCCATGATTTGCCAGAAAGTAAAAACTCTTTCTCACCATGTGCCCCGATCAACGGGTGGAAGGAATCCCGGAAGAATGAAGGCCAGCATTCCATAAAGAGGAGAAAATTGTCCAGCTTTTCCTCTTTGGGCAGCTTTCAAGCTGTCTGGTTGAAATTTAGTGCCTGTAGCACACCTACATGGATCATGCAAAAGAGCAGCCATACTTTTTCCAGACACTTGAGTTTAAAGAGAGAACTGGGTGAAACTAGGACAGGAGCTGGGCTGGAAATGGGAATAAGCGTGTGATCAAAACCAAAATCTGAAATACCAGAGAGAAATAAGATGTAAGGCAGCTGAGGTTAAGGTCCGACATAGTCCCTTGCAATTACTTATGTTATCGTTTACTTTAAAATCTTTTCAGAGAAACAAGATTATACAATTATATGTTACCTAGACACAGATTCAATAGAGCTAGGTAAGATTCAGTCTTAGTTCATCAACGGTCATTTGTCCTGATCAGATGCCCATTTTCATGGCACAAAAGTCCACACACCAAAACTACTGCTATTTACACTACAGGTTTTCATACCCTGCTCCTCACTTGTAATTTCAAACGTAGAACTCTACCAGTGAATTTAGGAGCATCACTCCCAAGGGATGCGGGGAGAGACCCTGGCTAGTAGGGAAAACAGAGCTACTATTCAAAACCAATGAATTGCTGAAAATCTTTCTCACATTCTCCACCCCTGCATGAAATAGCAGAAAATTGGCCTGAAACAGGCATTCATATATAAACATACAGTATGAACATTCAAGGTAAACCATGTAAGAGTGAAACGTCACACCTAAATGTTCCATGTTCTTTTTGAAGGTCTGTGGAGATAAAAACAGACAGAGGAGCTTCGGGAAGGCGTGAACAAACTAAAAGTGTCACAGCTTTCTTCTCTGCATATCACCAATTCCACATCCGTTTCATCACTCAATTTTTATAAGATAACACACTGCAGCAATCTGTTGATAAACACCTATCCTGCATTGATTCCAGATTAAACCTCTAAAAGATATCTCTTGAGATTCTAACCCTTTCCATTTAAATAATGTCCAAGCTTTTATTTTAAAAAAAAAAATTCTAAGCATCTCCAACATACAGGGTTCTGTATGACATTTACCTCAATGTTACCTTCATGAATTATTTTAGTATTATCTGCCCACTTTTAATACAGTGTGACCATCATTTATATGATCCTCTGCTAACTTCATTTCCAACCACTGAATATTGAGGGAGACTTTACAAATCAATGGACAACAGCACTGGCAACTTCGGGACTGCTGCAATATTAAATACTACAGACGAAGCACCCAATTTTACTGACTCAATGTGGGTTTCTTTGCATACTCCCTTAATGAAATGAGACTGCTGAATCAAAGGAAGCTGGGCCACGCTGACCCAGATTTTTAAAGTATGGCTAGTTGCCCTGGATGTCTGTCGAGATTGTTCAGTAGAGTGTATTCTTAATCAGCGAGCAATCAAAACAAATATTTCACTCCACTTCATGAATCTATGCCATGTGATTGCATCTGACACATCAGGAGAAGACAATCCCTTCCGGCTCACTTCCTCTTGTTTCTAAATGTGAGCTACGTGGACTTAAACAGGCCTCTCCAGTCCGCTCTGCACGAGAGAGGTAGCTGGAGGGGCCAGAGGATCTGGTGGAGCAAGAGTTCCTGACTAATCATCCTAAAGACGATATCCAGAGACCCTGGCCCAGGGAAACTGAGGCTGTTGGAATTGGTGGGGTTCTCTCAGATTAGGAAGATATTAACACGAGACTCTTTTCAACAGAAAAAGAGTAGCAGGATGCATTTCCATGTTGCTTATCTCAACAATGTCGGTAGTAGCAAAAAAAAAAAGAAATCAACTCAATCTTTATTAAAAAATAATCCAAAATAACTTATTTCCATTTATTTATTCATGCATCATTATGCAATTAGAGAAGCAATGTAGCTTAAAGGTTAAGGGCATGGAATATATATTCATTGAACCAAGACCGAAATGCCAACCAAGAGATAACTGCATAGAGAAGTTGTGGCATACACAGTGGGATACAGCTTCACTGTTAAGGAGAAGTCATGCCTTTCTAGGAAATGTGGGAGGAAGATGGGGTGTGTAAAAAACTAAGGCATGCCGAGGGGCGCGTGCACTCTCGGGCTCTCCGGGCGGCTGTGTCTCACCGCCTGCGTTCGGTGCTCTGGAACCACTGTCTATGGGCTGGATCGGGACGGCCATTGGCCAAGGACAGGCGAAGGAAGAACGAGGACAAAGCTGGTTGCTGATTAGTTACCGTTTATTCAATCTTCCATCTTTCCCATCTCCTGCACTTCTAGCTCCGTCCTCTTTCTGGATCTACTGCAGCATCTCTCTGAATTCTCTTGTCTCTCTCTTCCCTTTTTTTCTCTCCCCCTTGCCCCTAGGCTACACCCAGCCAGGTAGCAAAATCATCATAAGAAAGCCCTTCCTGAGGGCCAGGCATTCCAAAGCCCTTTCTACCAAAAATACCTGAGGCTATGTTATCCTACAGGGTGCTTGTGGTAAGTAACGTAAATCAGAAAGTGAAAAAAAAAATACAAGATGGTTCATTATATTCATGCTTGGTATGTAAGCAAGGAAATGAACTCACAAAACACAATCAAGATAATTCTTAGAATCTCATTCAATTTATCTGGACCTCAAATATGTACCTCAAACATAGGTACAAATAATGCTAACAAGTTTGTACCTAATTCATTGAAATTGACAAAAGAATTAAAATGTCTACAAGCATGATTTGAATATAGTAAGTATTCAATTAATAAGTTAATAGGGCTGGAGAGATGTTAGAGGAAGTAAGGTGTTTGCCCTACAGGGAACTGACCCTCGGTTAAATCCCCAGAATTGCAAATAGTCCCCTAAGACACACTAGAGTGATCCCTGAGCACAGGGCCAGGAGTAAGCCCTGAGCACTGCCAGGTGTGACCCCAAAACCAAAACTCAAATAAAAGTATTAATAAATAATTCATTATCTAGTTATAGATAATAACTGAATGGATGTCTTTGGACAAAAACGTTCAGGGGATAATAATGCTAAAAACTGAGACTGTGTGTGTATGTGTGTGTATGCATGTGTGTTTGTCCAGCACAGAAAAAAAAAAAGCGTGAAAAAGTAACACATCACTGTAGGTAAGAGAATAAACTTACTCTTTTATCCTTTTTCGTACGTTTGTTTTTGGACCACCCCCTCTGATGCTCAAAATTACTCCTGACTCTGTGCTTAGGGATTGCTCCTGGTGGGCTCAGGGGGCATTATGGGATGCTGGGGACCAAACCCAGGTCAGCTGCATGCAAGGCAAGAGACTTATTCACTATGCTATCTCTCTGGCCCTGAGAAAAATCTTACTGTATTTTTTGTTCAGTTTATTATGATAAGCATGAATTATTTAAATTACTATGAAATTTGCTAATCCAGTAAAGGAAAAACATGTGCCTTCATGGAAGCGTCTGGACACTGAAGTCAGAAAGTGTTTGGCATCGAGCACAGATATGAAAACTAACGTGGGTGTGGAGGGGAAAGAGTAGAGGCCAGGTCTGGCATTCCCTTAACTGTCCATCTCCACAGCTGGACTGAACCCGACAGGACGCTGGCTGCTCATCATTAACTGCATCGTTGTGCACAGATGTCACATTAGTGGATGGCTTCATCCTGGGAGACGCTGATCTCACATGTCCCTGTAAAGAGAGTCTAAGTCGTGCTGCGGAGGCGCCGACAACGAAGGGTCCTTTCTCCTGAAGCTGCCTCTTCAGTGGGACTAGTCACAGCTCCGTGCAAGGTTCTCTGGAAACCCAGACCGAGGGGGCTCCACCTTCACTGCAACACGAGAGAAGACACACAACTGCACATTTTCACACAAAGCTTTGCCTGGAAGCGACTTGTGTCTTCTCTTCACATTTGATGTGCCAGAGGAGTCAATCCCTTGGGCATGCAGGAGTCCAGTAGGATGCAGACGTGTCATCTCCCATCACAGAAGGAACCAATGTGGCTCGATCTTGGCTCAAAAGAACGACAGCCTCTGTTCCAGGGGGAGGGGTGAGGTAAGGGAGTAAGATTTATGATCAACTAACAATCCCACTTCTTGGCATCTACCCCTAGACACAAAAACACACATCTGAAGAAGATTATGTGTATGTATATGCTTATGACAACACTTAGTACAACCACCAGGACATGGAAATAACTTAAATGTTCAGTGACAGGTGAACGGACAAAAAGGTTGTGGTATATGTTTCTATACGATGGGAATTATGCATTTCTAAGAGATGGGAATTATGCATTTCTAAGAGAATACAAAAGCCTGCAGTGCTGCAAAATGCAGATGGAACTGGAGGGCATCCTCCTGAGCCAAGCCAGCCAGTGGAAAGAGAATCCAGAGGCCTAGGAGAGATCAGGTACTCTGACCTGCTTCACCAGATGGGCATGTGACAGGCTGAACAACATGAGAGAGGAAAGGGCAGGTACAGCAAAGTAGAGCCCACAAGAACCAGTGTTACAAGAATGTATCCCAGTGGGGTCAGCTAGGACCAGGACATACCGGGCAAGGACAGCATCCCTAAACAGACAAGGTTCAGAGTCTGGACGGTCAGAGATAAATGTAAGAAATCAGGAAATAACGTCTGGGGGTCCCAGAGACCCCAAGTTAGACGCCCTTTGTCTCCGCCTTCGTTTATCATCACTCTGGCTGTATGGGTGCTGTCCTACTGGAGTCCACACAGTGTACTCACAGGCCCATCCCTTGAGGTCTGCAGAGACATGCCACCCTCGCCTGGTGATAGTGACACCGTTGCTGGGGCTTCAGTGAGCAAATGATGGGGTGTCCAAGCTCTCAGGGACCCCGCACATGTTTTACATCAAGTGAGACGCAAACACCTTCAGCCAAAACAATGAGTCATAACCCCCAGGATTCAACAGTGATCAATCTGGTTGGTATAATAGAGCAGTCACAGCTTTTGGAAGTAGCAGTGAACGTTCCCCAAGTCCCAATGTTAGAGTAACCTGAACGGTCTCTGGGATAAACTCAATAGTCTTCGCCAACACGTCACATGAGTGCATCATGGACAGGAATGCTTCTGTCCAATAAAGTAGAGGGCGCTTTTTCAGGATCCTGCTGTGCCAGGAATCGTGCTGTCAATCATAGGCACAGAACATTCAGTACAGTGATGTCCTCAGTGATCAGAAAGGGGGTTACTCAGAGCAGGAGGATACGCTTAGATACTTCTCGGGTGTCGATGAATGAGTCCAAAGCCACGAAGAGGGCACGTATGAACTCCTGCTCCGTGCTCTGTGGTACACTGGCTTTATTGCAGGCCCACGGCCTCCAGGGGCAGAAGGGCTCGCCAGCTGCAGGCGCAGGGCCTGTCCCGAGGAGCAGCAAATGAGTTTGGCTGTGGCTTGAAGGCAATTTCACAGCCTAGGAAACAGACCACTTCCCTCCATGGTTTTGCTCAAGGTCAGGATCGTGTTTAAAAACAAAGCAAAAGACGACACTGCCCAGGCATGAATCAGACACTCAAATACAGTCGGGGTGAAGACCCTCTGGGCACAAACCACCTGGGTCCTGGGCACTGGCCAAGCCACTGCTGTGCCATCTCACCTGGGGGATGGTCTCCGAGGGCTCCCGGAGTGCGCTGTCCAACGTGAGGCCATCCCCTGGCATTCACGCCAGCTTGGCCATTTGTGCGCTAACAAAGGCATCACCTACAACTTCAGCTTCTGATGATAAAACCGCATCTTCTGTCCAAGAAACTCCAGAGCTTATGTGACGTTTCCCTTCAGACCATGCTACTCTGGAATTAGCCTTCACTTTCCTAACACACAGTGTCTGCAGGTTCTTTGTGGGTGTGATGAGAAAATGGGCACTGGTGGCTTTAACACAAACTGCAGAGCTCCTAACCCCTCCGCTCTCAAGCTCTCGGACCTTGCGGGTCCGAGGAGGGCCGAGGAGCTGCCAGGATTTGGCGTGAAACAAACACCTTGGGTTATTCAGTGTCCGTTACAGATCCCTGTGAGATATTGACAAGGGGCCTAAGTGATATCCTGAGTCAGAGACATATTTTAAATTGAACAAAGAAAACAACTGCAAGGAAAAGCATCTTAAATTCAAAAGCACGGAAATACGGATGTGCTCTTACTCTAGCATTTGAGGGTTTCTCGGGGACACAAATGCTCTGAAGTTTAGGATCCATTTGGAACTCCTCCAAAGCCACACACAGGGAATCAGAACTTTTGTGCAAATTCTGGCCCACAATGGCCAAGAAAATGCAACTTCATACACAATTCAAAGGGGTTGAGACATAAGGCTCATAAGGGGGTGCAGAGTGGAGAGAGAGAGAGAGAGAGAGAGAGAGAGAGAGAGAGAAATGCCTGCTGTGGGCCGGAGACTGCTCTGAACCCCAAACTGGGCCAGCAATACCAGGGAGCCAGAGGAGGCACAGCTGGTACGCCTTCTCCAGATGGAGCCCCAAAGACAATGAGAAACGACTAACACGGCTCCGGGATGCGGGACTGGGACAACTCCAAACCGCACAGCCGCTAATGTGGCCGCGTGACCTTTTCTGAAAAATAAAAACATACAATCTATTGATGCCATCCAACATGTATGACTGGTGGAGGAAAACCTCCAAATAATGATAGTGAGATTCTTGTTGAAAACTGAATGTAATCAAAGTAAGGAAAGAGTAAAGTGAAAAATGTCCGCCACACAGGCAGAGGGGGAGTGGGAGGGGGGTATGCGGGGTTTGGTGGTGGATCAAATTTGAAAACTTTGTAACTGTATCTCACAGTGATTCAATAAAAAATAAAATTAAAAAAAAAGAGAAATGCCTGCTATAGAGGTGGAGGTGGGTGATGGGAGAGAAATGGGGACCATTACTGATGGAAAATGTACACTTGTGAAGGGATGGGTGTTGGAACATTATATGACTGAAACCCAATCACAAATAACTTTGTAATTGTGTATATCACTATGATTCAACAAAAAAAATTATTTTAAATTAAATAAGTAAAATTCAAAGTTAAAAAAAGGGGAGTGGTGGTTGAGAGAGATTAAACATTGTGTCTCATCACCTAACACTATATATTTCCTAATTTGGCTCACAACCTAACATCTTGAACTTGCACTTAATATTTTAAGGGCAACAATGGTGCCAGATTTATGCTCAAGGCAATATGCCTTGCATAATGTAGGAGTTTGATTTACAATTGATTTTAAAGCCAGTGGTGCCCAACTTAATGAATGAACCACTTTACTTGTCATCTCCTTAATTCCAGCCCTCCTCTTGAGTCCAAATTTATGGTGCATTTCCAGATTTTTTCTACCTTTCTTCTCTGTACCAGTACCATTAAAATGTAAATTGGGGCTTAAAATGTAATATGCTGACCAAAACTAAAGGAAAGAAGTGGAAAAGAAAATAAACTAGAAAAGACATGAAGGAAGAATGTTAAAAGATGAGACAGATAACGGGAAATAAAAAAAAAAGAGGAAGGTAAGTTCTGGGAGCCCTTTTGTTCCTGTGCTGGTTCATCTCTGCAACTCAGTTAGTTGTATTTTGTCCCACCTACAACTTCTACCTTTCCTTTCCCTTAGCCAAAGTCATGAAATCCACCGTCTTTCCCAGCTCCAGTGACCTCGCCTGTATGAGTCCAAGAAGTTTCAGAGACTCAGCCAAGAATCAAAGAACACCTAGACCCAGCCCTCTGCCTCCTAGCCCTAGAAAGCAAACCACTGCAGGTGGCCTGTGTGAGTTGGAGAGGTCTCTGCCCACCTCACCTCTGCTCCACCCATCGCAAAGTCTACGTGCGGCCAAGCTCTCTGCCCGACCCCCTCACGTGAGGAAGAGCAGTTCACCTCTCTCCCAGCTGCATGGATCCATCATCAACAAGCGCTCATACGTGTTGTCTACGTGCAGGAATCTAGCTTGACGCCGTGACGCAGACGAAGTAAGCAGGGAGGAGGGGCGACAGGGGGGAGGGCGGGCAATGAGTTGCCAGGAAGTAATAAAACCAAGATGGGTTTTAAAGAATCACTAGTCTTAAAATAGCAAAGCACAACACCAGGGCCAGCGCTACTTCGTAGACAAAGGAAGTGCGGTCTAATAAGACTCGAACTGGCACCAACATTGGCCCAGAGGAAGCTGGACCCCCTTCCGGAGAGAAGCTCTGGCAGGAGGAAAATGTCGTGAGAAGGACGTGAAGGTGGGTCTCGAAACATTCCAAATGCTTCCCCTGGATGCCATGGCAACATACCCAACTCCGCAGAAAGCCTGACATGGCACTGATTTGGGAGAAACCCTTTCAAACCAACGCTGCAAAGGCAACGGGAGGGGGCGTGGCAGGGGATACCCGCATCTCCACTGAGCTGTGTGCTCTCAGATCTCTTCCCTCTGCAGAAGCCTGCGTTCTCTCTTGAACATGATGTTGTTCTCTCTCTCTCTCTCTCTCTCTCTCTCTCTCTCTCTCTCTCTCTCTCTCTCTCTTTCTCTCTCTCTCTCTCCTCTCTCCCTCCCTTACTCTCTCCCTCCCTCCCTCCCCTCATGATCTCCAAATAAAACTGTTTTACTTCTCTCTTCATCTCTTCTGAAATTCTTTCCTGTGAGGAAAGGCAATATTTCTGGAAAAACCTGCATAGAATTTACTGAAAATCTGGATAGAATTTAGAACGGACTTTTCCTCTCCTGCGAAGAGCAATCGCTGGGCTCCACGGCTCTCTTGGAATCGGGCGTCAGGGATTCTCTCCCAGGTGGGCAGAGCAGGCGGGACCCAGGAAGGAGCAGTTTGGCGACGCCCTGAGGGCTGTTGAGACCTGGAGTTACAGTGTGAGGAGCTCATCACAGTCTCTCATCAGCTCAGACGTGCTCAGGCACATGCCGGGCGGGCAGTGGGCAGTGAGAAAAGCAGTAACTCCCTTCTCGAGGCTGCCACTCTTTTCTCCCCACTGCACACAAGTCAGCCCCAACACAGAGCTGTAGAACAGGACATGGAACAGGCATACAACTGCAGCCCAGCAGGAAGGAATTGTAAGAGCTTTTTCTCCAGGAGAAAACATGAGCACTAAGTCCTGAGGGAGGAGTAAGAGTTAGCCAGCTGCAAGTAGCGGGAGCCCAATGTCCATTCCAAGACAAGGACACAGCCTGGCCGAAAGCCTGGGACTTGCACATGTGAGAACATGCACATGTGATGCTTCCATGTTCCATGTTACACAAAACACGCAGCACGAAGCAGAGTGGGGGGGGATATGGTGGGGGAGTGGGGGCCCCAGTGCCTCACCGAGGACTTGTATTTACTTTAGGAACCAACAGGCCTGGATTTATTTTAGGAGTCCAGGAGATTTTTTTTTCCTTTCTTTGTTTTTCTTTAAAGGAGGGCAGAGACATGCCACATTTGCCTCTGGAGAGCTGGTGGGAGGTAGCATGAATCCTGCTTCTGATAGTGCTGGGACAGGTAAACAGAAGCGTGTTGAAGTCTCAGAACAACGAGGCTGGGTAAGCCATGAAGACCTGGTTCAATCCCAGGCACTGCAAAAAAATAAATAAATAAATTTAAATATACATACACACACATATATATACATATATATATATATATATATATATATTTGTTGTTCTGACCTCCATCAATGATTGAGAATCAGGGATGCTGTCTCATTTGCCAAGGTGTCAAAAATCAGATGGGCTAAACACGTAATGCAATTCAGAGATGACCGCTGGACTAGAGCTGTTACTGACTGGATTGCACGGGACATCAAAAGGACCCTGGCTGCCCACCTACGAGATGGCCAGACTTCTTCGTCAAGACCCTGAGCAAATGGTTTGAGGCTCTTTGCGTTCCTGGAGTGAGCAGACGCCATTGGGCTACACTAGCAAGCGACAGGGACAAATGGAGATGTTACTGGCGCCCGCTCGAGCAAATCGAAGATCAACAGGAAGACAAGTGATACAAGTGATATGTGTGTATGTATATATATATGTATATATGCATATACATATATATATACATAAAAATTTGGGAAAACTGTAATTGTTTCCAACTAAGAACTGGTGAGAACTAAGGGCAGGAAGAGCAAGTATAAGGAGAAAGGAAAGATCCGAGTTCTTTCAAAAGTTACGTTAATTGGGTGTGTCAGATAGAAATATTCAGAGTCTCGGGTTTCTAATGCCTGTGACTTTGGAGCAGGTTTACTGGAACAGAGAAATTGGGGGAGAAAGTTGTTGAGAAGAATGAGGAATTATTTATGAATCCATTATGAATTACAAGCCGCTTTTCATAAGCCATTGAATCACCACACATTTTAAAGAGTTTCAAAATGCTACCAGCTGTATTATTTTAAAAAAAAAAGTTATTTTCCCAGAGGGTTTTGTTCACTAAGGTTTCACTGTCAGGAATTCAATTTGTTCTTTCCTAACCCCATTATGGTGAGTGTCCAAGGCAGGGAATACATGTCATAGGCAGCGAATACATGTTCTGCTTTCAACACTCATTTCTTCACTCTGCCTGTTCAATGTTCCCCAGGAATGTCAACACAGCTCCTGGCCACATGAATCAAAAATTTCCACAATTTTAGTATCAAACATCTGCTGTTATCTGGCAGGTGGGTACAAATGGGCCCCATTGTTAGATACACTGAGAACACACGGGTTCCTGTATGTTGTTAAAAACCCAGAGTGTTCCAATCTGTATGTCTTATTTCATATGTCAAAAGATCAAAATGTGGGGGCAGAGCGATAGTACAGTGGGTAGGGCATTTGCCTTGCATGCGGCAGACCCGGTTTTGATCCCCCACATCCCATATGGTCCCCTAAGCACTGCCAGGAGTGATTCCTGAGTGCAGAGCCAGGTGTAACCCCTGGCATCCGTGGGTGTGACCCAAAAGGCAAAAAAAAAAATGATTACCAATTTACAAATATTAATTCTGGGCAATTGATACATAGATACTTGCAAAATTATTTTATTTTTGACCTTTTTAAAAACTCAGTTGTGCTTGTGGGCATAATGTTTGGGAGGACTCACTGTGCCAAGGAAGACGCTTCCTGAGAAGCTCATGCTCCAGTTATCTAAATTATCTCCTTGATGCTCTTTTTTTTTCCTAGTGGAGCTCAGAGGGTCAGTTCACATATATTTGATAGCCTTATTTCCACCAGCCATCTCTCCTACTCCCCAAACATAAAGTACTTAATGTTTGGGGAATTTTTTCTCCAAAATTCTAACAGCAATTGTAAATGTGTTGGACAAGAAAGGAAGAAACAGAGCCCGATGAGATAGTGCAGCGGGCGGGTTTCTTGCCTTAGATGCGGCTAACCTGGGTCTGAGCCCTGGTACCCTAGAATGTCCTGAGTCCACCCATGAGCACAGAGCCATGAGTATACCCTAAGAACACACAGTGCCTCTGCAAAAATTAAGAAAGGAAAATTTCAAAATAAGATACATCTTTTCCAAATTCAAAGTCCTTATTCAGATGCTGCAATACTACTAGGGGTGTTTTTATATAGTAGATATTATACACATATGTATATATATATTCATATATATTGAATTAACAGATCCACTTTTTGCTTTAGTATAGGGGAGGGAAGTTTAGGCTCCACTCAGTGGTAGTCAGGGATCACTCCTGGTAGAGCTCCGGGGACCATATGCCATGTCCTTCCTGTGGCAGGTAAATCCAGGATTAGGTGGAGGGATGCCTCTAGAACACAGACACTGGCTGCACTATTGAGGCGAGAGTGACCTGAGGCACGCCTGGGTCCTGTGAGAATAAACAGCCCAAGTCACTCCACAGCCTGAGGCTGGGCTAGAGGAGGAGAAATGACTCACAAGAACTGCCAAGCCGAGGAACACCTGGGGATCCCTCCTGACGTGTGACATGCCCTATAGGACACACCGTGGGAAACGAACATCACATCTTCTTCCCAGAGAGGAAAAACAAAGAAAGACATAAAGTGAAAGGCAGGGTTGGCTGACACCAACCTGGTTTACTGAATAAAAACGTCATCAGATGTCAGAAGTCCCAGTTTAGCAAAGGAGGGACCATCCTGGAACAAAGGCTGTGAGTCCTCTGTGGGCTAGGAAGGCTTTCTGCAACCTGGGAGCCCATCCTGAATTTTAAGCAAAGATAAAGAAAATCTGAGGAATGAAGAACCAGCAAGAAGATGCAGCCATGCTAAATTAAGCAGAGTGAGGTGGCAGGTGGGTGGAGGGGTGACCTGGGACATTCAGCTGAGCCACCGTCTCACTGGCCTCCCAAATCAGTGGATATCTACAGGCCTTCCCTGCCTGCAAGAGGGCCCTCGGGTCAGAAAAACTAAATTCTTTGGACAAGTTGGTCCAAAACGAGGATTTAGAAATGGATTTAATGGTATGGTAAAAAAAAAAAAATGGGGGGGACACCTCACAACCATTAAGAGGGTCACTATAAATAAATAAATAAATATATATATATATAAAGCGATAACGCTGATGGAAGGAAATGAGGAAATTAAACCTTCGTGCATTGCTGGGAGGAATGTAAGCGATGTGGCATCTGTGGAAAACAGTTATGGCAGGGCCTCAAAAAACTCCAATCAGGGTGGGGGCTGGGGAGATGACTCAAAGGGCGGGAATGCATGCTGGGCTCAGGGTTTGATCTCAGGTAAGTATCCACACCCAGGCCCCCAGGGGAGCAGCCTCTGAGAACTATGCAGTGTAGCCTCAAGCACCAGTGGCAATGTGCAAAAAAATTAATTTGTAGTAGGATTACTATAAAATTCAGAAAGGTCACTTTTGAGAAAGGAGTGACTGATGTTAGTCTAGCTCTGTTTCTCGATCATTATTTGCCAATAGACAGAAGGTGGAAGCAACCCAAATGGCCACCAACAGATGAATGAGTAAACTCCGGGTGGCATAGTCGGAAAACAGTATTTCAGCTTGACCAGCGTAACAGTAATAGTTGGAAATGATCACTTTGGACAGGGATTGAGTGTTGAAAGTAGGTAAAGGGATGTACCTGATAATCTTTTCGTATCTGTACTGAGAACCATAATGCCCAAAAGGAGAGAGAGAGAGAGAGAGAGAGAGAGAGAGAGAGAGAGAGAGAGAGAGAGGAGAGAAAGAAAGGGGGAAGAGAGAGAAAAAGGAGGAGGAGGAGGAGGAGGAGGAGGAGGAGGAGGAGGAGGAGAAGGAGGAGGAGGAGGAGGAGGAGGAGGAGTCTTGCCATAGAGGGGAGGGGTGGGGAGGGAAAGTGGGTTCGTTGGTGGTGGGAAATGCACACTGGTGAAGGGACGGTGTTGGAACATTGTATGACTAAAACCCGATCAGGAACACCTTTGCAACTATGTATCTCACTGTCTCACTGTGATTCAATTAAAAAAGAAATAAATTTTGAAAATAAGTAAATAAAGTTTTGAAAGAAAAGGAAATCCTGACACATGCCCCAACGTGGACGAACTTTGAGGACAGTGTGCTGCGTGAGCAAGCCAATCCCTAAACGCGGGAAGCAGCGCCAGGCCACACAAACAGTTGGCTAGAGAGGTCACAGTGGTAGGAAGCAGGATGCAGTTCCAAAGGGATAAAAGCAGAGAACCGGTAGTTACCCTTCCATGGGCACAAAGTAACATTTGGAAGGATGAGAGGGATCCTAGAGGTTGGTTGCCCAGTGAGGGACCTACTGCCACTGCACTGTGTAAAAAACGGCTAAATGGTCCGGGGCTGGAGCGATGGTGAAAGCACTTGCCATGCAAATACCTGCTCCCCACTCTGCCGGTGGGCTACGCTGTGTGTCCTGGCAGCTGTGCCTTTAGTGATCCCGGCACCACCACAGAGCTGGTCCTCTCCAGACACAACCAGCATGCCGGCCTCAGGTGAGCACCACAACAGGAAGGGTATGAGCACCTCCGGCTAGCCTGCGAGCACTCAACTAAAGAGCACCAATGAGCACTACAGCCAAGGCTGCGAGCACCGGGCCCAAGTGGAGCAGAGCAGCAGAAACAGGGAGGGAAGAACTTCTACAGCCGGCCAAGATGGCAAATGTTTTTTTTTTTTTTTTTTTTTTAATTTTTTTTTTTTTTCTTTTTGGGTCACACCCGGCGATGCACAGGGGTCACTCCTGGCTCATGCACTCAGGAATCACCCCTGGCGGTGCTCAGGGGACCATATGGGATGCTGGGATTCGAACCCGGGTCGGCCGCGTGCAAGGCAAACGCCCTACCCGCTGTGCTATCGCTCCAGCCCCCGGCAAATGTTTTTTTAATTATCATTATCATTCATTGAGGTGCTGTCACTCCGACTATTAGTGACGGTTTCCCATGCGCATAAGCCGTCACACCCCTCATCTGTGCACCCACCTCCCTCCCCCAAGGACCCCAAGACCCTTTCAATCCCCCCAACCCAATTATGTGGCCCACACCTTTTGAAAAATGATTACTCGATGAAAAGGAGAAAAGAAATGCCAGTTTTGCTCCATTCCCCAAGCCTTGGCGGGGCTTCTAGGTTGGGAGCCAGCACTTGGCGGAGCCCCCAGGGAATTATGTAAAATCTGCCGGAACCCCGGGGCGTCCTAAGGCTCCGGTGATGAATGATACAGCTGATGAAGTTGCACTGCCCTGATTACCCAAGCGCCACCACTCTGCCCTGTTCCCCTGAGCAAGCCACTCAGCTAGAGCTGAATTCTAATTGTAAAATGGGCTAATAACAGCTCGTTCCACACAGACTGCAGTGAGGATTAAGTAAAGACAATGCGAACGCTCAGAAGAATGTAGAGGGTGTTGCTGTTTGGGCCAAGAAATAGGAGAAGACATGTGTTGTGTTTATTGGCATTTTCTAGATTTGGCATTAAAAAAAAATCTCTGAGAAAATAAAAATTAACAAATTAACAATTATTTGTTTCTTTGTGCAGTAGTAACTGGGTGGGAGGAGGAACTTTTTAGAAACTAAATAGCTCTTAGAGTCTTCTTTTAAATTTTATTAAAGCACCATGATTTACAAAGTTATTATAGTCGAGTTTTGGACATACAGTGTCTCTTGGAATTTTTGAATTGCAAACCATGCAAATGTATTGGCTTTTAAAATTGAACTAAAATGTCAGGACAAGGGATATCGATAATGCATCATTGAGTGCATACAATTATGATTGATGATTATCATAGGATCATTACTCTTTCATGTAAATTTCTCCTCCCCCGCACACACACTTTTTTAAATTCAATCATCATGATTTCATGACTCACATCAATGTTTCAGTTCTATGATGTCACTGCACCGCACTCACAAGCAGCATATCAACAACCCTCCGCCAGGTTGCTGACCTCTCTAGGTCTCGGTCCATCCTTCCAGCCAGCCCCGTCATTAGCAGACCCAGTTCCACAGGCAGAATCTCAGGACGTTTCTCATTGGAACCTACTATTCCCTTGCCTGGCTTCTTTATCCTTCACCTAGGAGAGATCAGTTGCTATGGGTCCTTCTCCCTCTGACTCACTTCAGTTTCTAGGTCCAAGTTTCAGTGAACCTGTGTATCTAGACCATGATTTCCTTATGCACTTGTCTGTTCTGGGACACCTGCGTTGTTCTCAGCTCTAGGTTACTGTGAATACATCTTCAATAAACATATTTGTGCATTTATATTTTTTCAGTTAGTGTTTCTGTGTTCTTGAGATGTCATTTGTATGTTTTTTTAAATTTTTGTTGTTGGGTTTGATGAGTCCTTTATGCACCTTAGATTAGTTCTTTGTCAAGATTTTTGGCCAACAACTATTTCTCCCATTCAGTAAAGTGTCTTCCTTATTTTTGATTCTTTCCTTTGCAATGCTGACATTTTCAGTTTACTGTAGTCCCACTTGTTTATCTTTGCTATTGTTTTCCCAGTCAATGGCATAAAATTACTGAAGATGTCTCTGAAGTCAATATCGTGGACTGCCTCCAGGAGGCAGAGCAAGAATCGTATTTTCCTCGTGTATTTTATGAACCAAGGTTTTCTATTAATTCCTTTAATCCATTTTGAAGGATCCTTTCTGTGTAATCTGAGACACAGGTCCAGCTTCTTTCTTTCTTTTCTTTCTTTCTTTCTTTCCTTCTTGCTTTTTCTTTCTTTCCTTTCTTTCTTTCATTCTTTCTTTCTTTCCCTATTCTCTTTCTTCATCTCTCTTTTTTCTTTTTTCTTATTTTTGGCATGTGGTTAACCTATTTTTCCAGAACCATTTGCAGAAGAAGCTATCCTTGTTCCACATCATATCTTTACATGTTTCTGAGCCAGAGAGCATGCCTGTTTGTCTAAAATAAATTGAATTCCCATTGTTCGAGATACTCTCCGTGGTTAGTCCAGAACTGCCAGTATAGCTTTCAGGTGGGAAATTCCATGACACTGAGGCATGATCCTTTAAAATTTGAAATATAAGCCAACAACACTGATGCCAATTGTGAAAACAAAAGATACAAAATCAGGGTATGTGGATAAGAATGACAGGGATGTGGGGCTGGAGCGATAGCACAGTGGGTAGGGCATTTGCCTTGCATGTGGCCAACCCGGGTTCGATTCCCAGCATCCCATATGGTCCCTTGAGCACCGCCAGGAGTAATTCCTGAGTGCAGAGCCAGGAGAAACTCCTCTGCAGTGCCAGGTGTGACCCAAAAAAGCCAAAAAAAAAAAAAAATGACAGGAATACAAAAGCAAGGGGCAGTGAAAGCGAAGAGCATAAAATATTATTTCAATATAAACGCTGGTGGAGCTGGTAGATAGTACAGTGGGTAAGACTCTTGCCAGCCGATCCCTGAACTCACAGCCAGGAGTAATCCCTGAGCACTGCTAAGTGTGCCCTATATTGCCGACCACCCCCCCCAAAAAAAAAATCCCTTTGCCACCACAAAAAATCTTATTAAAAATTATTTGGTCTAACATAATATGAGACTGACACCCAAGTGCTCCATAGTTGGCAGCCTGCCTCAGGAGCTGGGGGAGAAGGCAGCTGGAATAGAGAAGGGATCACTAAGTCAATGATGGTTGGAGGGATCGCTCAGGATGGGAGATGTGAGCTGAAAGTAGATAAAGGACCAACATGATAACCTCTCCGTGTCTGTATTGCAAACCGTAATGCCCCAAAGTAGAGAGAGTCTGGGGGTGTTGGGGTCTCAGCAGCCGGCCTGAGACTAGAAACAGGAGCAGGCACTATTCTCAGGGGCCCAGGGCCCTGTGCAAGCACTCCACCCAGAAAGGCACTCTGGCTGAGGAGATACTGGGGCGAGAGACCTGACAGTCACCACTTGTCTGAGTTAACACACCGGCCTTGAGAGCGGGAAATAGAAATCATTAGCCAACATCTGTGATGGGCCCGGCAAAGTGTACGTAACGAGCGTGATCACCAGGTGTTCACAAGTATCCAAGCCGCCCTGAAATTGTGTGCACATATCCTGTGTGGGAGCTAATGAGAGCTGCTTGACCGCCAGCTCTCCCCCCCTGCTGCTCGGTTCTTTCTCGGTGGTGGCGGTGGGGTGTTCACGGTGCGCAGAGGGGCTGGGCAGTGGCTTCTCCCTCTCCCTCTCCCTCTCCCACAGGGAGTAAGTCCGGTGGCTTGGGGGATCATACTCCAGTTTGGTCTGCTGGCCAGGACCCTGACTTGGGGGAAATTGTCTGCCATGGAGCAGAGGGAGGGTTGGAAAGCGAGGGGTATACTAGGGACATTGGTGGTGGAGAATGTGCACTGGGGGAGGGGTGGGTGTTTGATCACTGTATGACTGAAACTCAAACATGAAGGCTTGTAACTGTATCTCACGGTGATACGGTGATTCAATAAAAAAGAAAATGATTTGGTCAATTAATTGAAGTGTATGTAGACACCCTCCACCCCCGCCCCGGACTGGAGCGATAGCACAGCAGTTGGGCGTTCGCCTTTCTTGCGGCCGACCCGAGTTCGATTCCTCCGCCTCTCTCGGAGAGCCTGGCAAGCTACCGAGAGTATTGAGCCAGTGTGGCAGAGCCTGGCAAGCTACCCGTGTGTATTGGATATGCCAAAAAACAGTAACAATAAGTCTCTCAATGAGAGACATTACTGGTGCCCGTTCGAACAAATCCATGAGCAACGGGATGACAGTGACAGTGATGTAGACACCTGCCCCGTCTTTCTGATCTCATTCCACCATCGTCCTTTCTCCCAGGCTGCCTGTCCTAGCCAGTGTGGGCAGAGAACAACCTAGACTTCCGCAGACGGCTGAAACAGCTCCACATAGCAATCTACTACGTGGCAGGAGATACTAAAGCGGAGTGGCCCGTGGGGGACAGGGGACAATTCTGGCACACCTTGCCCCTCATCGTGGGACTGCAAGGCCAGCAGATTCGAAGCCCTCTCTCCCTCCTTTGGATCTCAAGCCCTTGCTGGCACCCCGGTCTGATCTCAAGGTTGCCAGGGTCCAAACAGACACAAGAGGCCTTAACAGGCATCCCCCCGCCAGAAGCCAGGGAGCAACATGAGGCAGGCAGCTGCTGGTGGCACCGTGTCGTGTACAACACAGACTTGCCTTATTGGGCGGTAAGTTATTTAAGCAAATCTGCATTTTTATATCTTACCCTGTGCAGAAACAATTGGTTCCGCTTGGATGCACGGGAATATAGAAAAGGGGTGGGGGGAGAGGGGATAAAAAACAACACATGGTCGTGTAAGTGTGGAGAGCACTCCCATCAAGGAGTGATCAATGGAGACAGTGTGTTTGGAGGCAAAGCTCTTCATCTGCCGCCAGGATGCTGCTCCTGGTGTTTGGGGGGTCTAGCTGCCATACTAGCCTATTATTAATTTCCAAAGACTTATTTAATCATGGAGGATCAAGCCTTTCAAAAAATAATTAATTACAAAAGCTGCTTAATATGCAGAGGTGTCAGAAAGCAGATAACTGGCATTCTCTGCTGGAAGTTTAATTAGACAAGAAGATGCAAAAAGCTGTCGCTTGAGGGTGGCTGGCTGCAGGAGAGGGAGGCCCTGTAGGCACCACCGGTGGCCATCTGCACCAGACACAGAAGCACGACTCTCCGCTGGCTTCGCTCGCAGGCAGTCGCGCCGCTGTTTCCTATCACGCCTACTCCTTTCTCTCCGCGGTGTATAGCTGGAAGGCAGAAGACACCGATGAACCGTTGGGTCGTGTCAGCGCCGATGTTTCATGGATTGGCGGGGGTGGCAAAACACCAAGAACCACTTGGTGCCTCAGTTTCTCCATTGGAAAAGTGAAATTCGTAAATGTCATCCATCCATCTGCCTCCCAGAGTAACAGCTGCTGAACATTTTTCTTACAAATGGCCACAAACATGCCAAGAAACAAAACTGGCCCCAGGTTACACATTTTGATAAACAAGCTGGCAAAAAAAAAAAAAAATTGAAAACTTTGTCTTCGTTTTATTGAACAATCAATTCCTGATTATTTCAGAGTTGATTTATCAAGTTGTGTTTTTCTCTGTGTCATTCCTACTCCCCAACTAAAAAAAAATGAAAAATCCTTAACCATCTGGTCTCTGGATAAGGCTATTTTCCTTAATATCATCATCAGATGGTAAGTAACAATAATTCTACAGCCACTACCACAGTTCACTACCTAGTCACATCTCGTCCTTACAACTCAGAGAAATTCGTATTACTGTATTATTTCTATTATACAGATAAAGAAACTGAGGTTTAGAGAGTTTATAGGCTTAATTTACTTTACTAGTATCCCCAGGTTAAGTAGAAAAATCAAATTAATATGCCTCTATAGCCCATTCTTCCATTCACAGACATATATATGTACACACATACACAAACACACAGAGACAGACAAGCAGATTGTGGGGGAGAGAGAAAGAAATGAAAAATGAGAATTGTCAGGATTTATACTGTTCCACAATAAATATAAAATATGGACAAATATAAATTATTTGATAAAATTAAATGCATTCTAAATACAATGTGGCATCTTGGATAACTTCCAGAAGCAGAAATAGAGCGTTAGTGAAAAAGCTAATGAAATATGAATAAATTCTAAATTCTAAGTTGATCTGAAAAAATAAAGAAAATCGCTTTTATAGGACTCAGCATCTATATGCACAATTGTAAATATAGTCATAATTAAGGTTGGTCATTGTTCAAAAATTATTTTTGAATGTTTATTTTGTATACTTATTTTTATGTAAAACCTCACCTTTAAGATTCTTCTTGCTGATCAGATAGACAATAAAGGAGTAAGGTGTTTGCGTGCACACAGCTAACCTCTGTTGAATATCCAGCACCTCATATGGTCCCCCAAAATCCACCAGGAGTGATCTGTGATCACAGAGTCAGGAGTAAGCCCAGGGCACAGCTGAAAGGGACCCAAAATGAAAAGGCACCTTTTGGGCCATGGAGATAACAAAGGCATTAAGTCTATAATGTTCTAGACTATAATATGCCGATTAAAATTTTTTAATTGGGGCCAGAAAGAGTAAAACAACAGCAAAAAGTCCAGCAAAATCTTAAAAAATGAGAAAAGGAGATGTACAAATGCTTCCTCAAAGAATATAGAAGGCCAATAAGCATATGGAAGTGTATTCAAAATCACAATTATGGAATGCAAATTAAACAACAATGATACACCACCTCCCCTTGCTACAGTGAGAATAGCCTACATATATGTATATACAGAGGTACATATATATATGCATATGAATATATATTTAAAAATAAAAAATAGCCTCTCTTGGCAGGAATGCGATGAAAAAGTAACCCTCATTTACTGCTGGTGAGAACGCTGTCTAGTTCAGATTTTACGAAAAAAAAAATGGAAGACTTGTCAAAAGACTAAAAACAGCATTTGCATATGGCCCAGATTCCAATCCTTGGCATCTGTCCCAAGAACCTAAAAACATGCTGGAAGATAAATGCACACCGATCTTCACTACTGTACTAATAGCCAAGATACGGAGACAACCCAAATGCCCAACGACAAAGGAGTGGATAAAGAAATGGTGGAACCTAAGCACAAAGTCAGCTAGAGAGAGGAGGGGCCCTAGACAGCACCGGGGTGAAGGTGCTTGTCTCGCATGTGGCTGACTCGGGTTCTATTCCCGGTACTGGCACACAATGGAATCCAGACCTCCAGGAGCAAGCTCAAAGTCAGGAGTCCAAGAGCACGGCCCGGTGTGACTGAAAATTCAAGGCAGCACTGTAGCAGCACTGATGTTCCGCTGTTCATCAATTTGCTCGAGCGGGCACCAGTAACGTCTCCGTTTGTGAGACTTGTTGTTACTGTTTTTGGCATATCAACTACGCCACAGGTAGCTTCCCAGGCTCTGCCGTGCGGGCGGGATACTCTCGGTAGCTTGCCAGGCTCTCAGAGAGGAACGGAGGAATCAAACCCAGGTCGACTGCGTGCAAGGCAAACGCCCTACCTGCTAGTGGTGCCTGGGAGGATCAGACAGAGCTAGAGATTAAACTGAACACCAATATGCACAGCATGCCCTCCAATTTTTTGTGCCATATCCCTGGCCCCTCTATTTGTCATCATTAATTTCTTGTCTCATGTCATTGTGGCTTGAAATGATATCAGTCTTGACACATTTATTATGACTGTTTGTGTGTGTGATCCAACAAATGATCCTTGAGAATGTTCAGTATGCAAGTCAGAAGAATGTGCTTTGATTTGGGGGGAAATAGAGTTTCTATAAATATCAAACAAATGCATCTCTTTGATGACATCATTTAAAACCATTATTTCCTGGTTAACTGAGGGGGCAGGGGGGAAAGACCTGGCTGTGCTCAGGGCTTTCTTCCGGCTCTGTCCAGATGGGGCATGTGGACAACATGGGGATTGGATCAGAGTAGGCTACATGCAAGGCAAGTGCCTTAACCCCTGCCCATCTCTCCACCTGGGCCCCCGTTATTTCTGTCTGGATGACCTGCATCTGTGGTAAGTGGTATGATGGTGTCGAGATTCCCTATAACTATTGTGCTGCTATCAATTTATCCCTTAATATATTTAACTACTTGCTTTGTGTATCTAGATATATAGCATATATATCATACATGTATATTGAAGGTCACTCATGTTCTTGCCACCTTGATCAATATTTAATATCCAACTCTGTCTCCTCCCTCCAAAAGTTGCCATTCCATCAGCTGAGACTGGCAGTGCCTGCCCGGATCCCTAGATTGCTCCAAGCACTGTGGCTTGAACACTTCGCTCCAAACTTCTGCTCGGAGATTATACTTGTCTCTATTATTGCTGATAAAGACTCAAAGAATAAATGGAGTCTCCTTTGTTTTTGTTTTTAATCCATCCAACTACTCTGTCTTTTGACTGTCGAGTTCAGATGATTCACATTTAGGGAGACCGTTGAGACGTGGGCTTAATTACAGCCGTTCTCTCTTATTTTCTGATCATTTTATATTTCTGTTGCTTTGCTCCTATTTCTTTTTGTCTTGGCGATTCTCTTCATTTCTGTACTAAATATTTCAGCCCTAAATTTTCTGATCACCATGTATCTGAAATGCTGTACCTAAAAAAGCCTTTCCTGTGCTGGCTTCAACTCCTCCTCATCATCATTTGGCGACAGCAGTTCTATCTTCTCTTAGTCCCCTTTTCATTCTTTTCTGTCCTTGTTGTCTCATTCACTGTTGTTTTTGCCTGTTACTATGCTACTGGTCATTCCCTTGCTAAAGATGTTGCAGTCTATTGCTTCTTTCAACATTTCTTATAGAGCATTCTAGTGGCGGTAAGCTCTATTAGCATTCATTGGTCAGTTTTTTGTTGTTCAGTTTTTCTTTCTTCATCACATCTGAATCATGATTTTGCCTTGTAGAAATGCTATGGGGTGATATTTTCTTGTCTTTGGTCATTTGCTGTCTTCTAGCCAGTAGAGTTTCTGCTGAGATATCAGCGAGAGGTGCCTTTGTACATTACTTTATCCTTTTCCTTAGTGGTCTTCAATACATTTTTTTTAATGATTAGATTTTTGTAATGACTTGGTATAGGGATTTTTTTTTATTTTAGAAGTAGGGTGCTCTCCCAGCTTCCCGGTCATCCAAGGTTACTAAGTTACTAAGCGAAAGCTTCTAACATTACTCTTATTTTTAATTTTTGCGGAGTCTCCATAAAGTTTTGTGCGACTATAACATACTACGTGGCCGTACCAATTTACATTCCCACTAGGTCTACCCAGGGTCTCCCGGTTCCTCCATCCCCACTAGCACTTGTTATCTCATATCATTTTTTAAATGACCACATGGCAGTGTTTTAAACTCCAAGTTTTCTGATAAAAATCTAAAATGTATTAAATCCTCTCCTTATTTTTGTCCTTATTTTAAAACCTAGCTTTTAAAATACATAGTTCTTAGTTATGATTTATCCTCCAAAGACATACACTTGAGTCTGAAATCTGCCACGCTGTGAGGATGGCTAAGTAACTTAATTTCCCCAAAAGCCCCTGCCCTCCCGTGCAAAAATAGAGACAAAGGTATCCACAAGACACGAGACCCCTTAGTGAAGTGGTTCTCAGATCGAGGACTGAACCAACAGCACTCTCAGTGCATAGAATTGATCAGAAGGCCGAATTTGGGGGTCCAACCCCAAATCTAGGGGTGACATCCTGTCCTTAGTCCAACAAACTCTCCAGGTGATCCTGACATCCTGGATTAAGGATTTTGTACTGAGTTAACAAGACAATGTAATGTCAAGAACTTTTTTTTAACACAGATGTGAGATATTAGCGCTATAAAAAAATAAACAAAGCTGCCATTAACATACTACTGAGTCAAAAGGTGGGGAGGGGAGTTTCTAATGGATGATGCCGAAAAGAGATATTAGTACTTAAGTGGTGGACGTGGTATGGCACCATACCATACCACGTATGAAGAGGTGTCAAACTGTACTCCGAAACGTGCAGTCTTACAAATCATCATCTCGATAAAATAATATATTCGAAATCTAATCACATTGTATTGCTCTCAAACTTTAGTCCTGGGGGTTTACTCCTCAACTAAATGACCTCAGGCCACCGTGCCAAAGAACAAGGAAGGGTCCAGAATGAAGGGCTCCACTTTCAAGCGTTCTGCTGCCTACCGCCTGTGCTGTCAGCTCTCTGCACACGAGGTCACAGTCAGACTGCTGTCATCTGCTGTCATCTGCTGTCATCTGCGGCCTCATCCACACTATTGTTCTCAGCAGCTGCCTGAGGGCAAGTCTGTCTTTCCAACCAAGAAAGGTCTCCACAGTTTGCTGGCTTCAGCTGCCCTCCTTGCCTTGTCCCAATCAATGTTCCGCCCGGCTGATGGTGTCGTGAGTCTGGCCTCTAGAGGAGATCTGATATTAGAGGGTGACAAGCGTCTCTTATATACATTTCTATTTTTAATAGAAAGATTTGCACATCTGTAGCACCCAAATGGTGCTGGTTGCTGGGTGTGTGTGCACAGTGAGAACTTTTGTTGAATAAATGAATATATTTGTGCACGACTTCCAGAAGTGTGAGTGTGGAGATGGAGGTAATAGTCTCACCCTGACAGCCCTAGCCCCTGCAGGCAACTAGGACACACACACACACACACACACACACACACACACACACACACACACACACTGTGACTTGATCAACCCAAGCCCTGGAGAACAACACCAAGAACAAGAATGAACAGGAAGTGGCTGGACAGCTGTCTTCCCATGCTCAGTCAAAGGGAAAATGCGCTGAAACCCTGAAAGCACAAAAAATGAATAATGGTGTGAGCATTAGCAGCATGACCCGTCATGGCTCTGCATGGCAGCTTTGCTCGAAGGACGTGCTGTTCCAGGAGGGGGCATCCTTCGCCCCACGTCTGCCCGGACCTTCGGGAAAAACTGTTCCCAGGCAAATGTGTAGACTCCTTTAGACAGGGTGCCTGTGAGATGAGACTTGGTTCCCAGGATGCCGTTGGCTGCTTGGAAGGTGGATCTCTGCACCTCACACCGTCAGCTCAGCTGCCTCCCAGAAGCAGCCCTGGGGTCTCCCTCAACCCTAACTCCTGTCACACATCCACTGAGTTCCTCGACTCACAGCAGGTCCTTCCCTACAGCCGGATGCCTCCTGTTACTCTGTTGGCCACGCCCCCTAGCCTCATTCCCTCTTCTCCAACCAAGCATCCTCACATCATTCCAGCTCTCCCTCGGTTTCCCTTCCATGACCCTCTCACAGGTAAACAAGCATCCCCAGCCCAAACTCACGTCACAGATGAACACTCACCTGCCTTCCTCAAAACCTATTAAGGGACCACGTACTAGCCAGGCATATGTCCCCAGCACATGGCCAGACCCAACCCAACCCCCAGTCTGGACAGGCCAACACTGGACCCTCTATTCACTCTCAGATCTGAGAGTGAATCTGAGTGTTGTGGATCTGAGAGTGAATAGAGTAGACAGGGGGTACTCAATTCATATCTGCAATCTGTGTGAAATGCCAAAACTTTTCAATGCTGATTCTCAATCGAAATCAGAAATCTGCTCAGAGAAGCCTGCCCTGGGAATCTTGAGGCGATCAGCAGAAATTTCCACAGTATCCATCAAACAGGATCTCACACCACGTAGTCAGTGAACCAAGTAAAACGACCTTCGAACTCCCTCCTTCTCCTGCCCCACTCCATATTCTTGTTAGCTGCTGTTGATTAATGGCTTCCCAGAAAAGATCATCCATCACTGTTCCCAGCGGCAAAGCTTCTGCCACTTGCCAGTTATTTCAGCATTTTGTAAAGTGGAACAAAATATGAACCCTAAGACATGCTCACTCGTGGGGGGGAAAGCTCACACCACACGGCGTTGTCAGGCACCAATGAAATGAAGGTGGGTGGAAGATGGGTGAATTGATTTTTTAAGACATAAATATAAGACCAAAAAGATAGCTCGAAGGGCTAGAGCAGATGCTCCACATACAGGAAAAATGAACTCGATCCCTGGCTGGCATTATGAAATTCCAGAACATGGAACTGGGAGGAAACCCTGAGCAACACCAGGTGTGGCCCAGAAGACAAACACGAAACAAATGCAAATACAAAAAAACATCAACACGGGCCTAGCGAGACAGTTCAGCTGGCTCAGGGCACATGCCTGGCTTGCCCCAAGTCAATCCCTGCTTCCCGTGGTCTTCCAAGTCCAATGAAGTAGAGTTCTAAAGAGTTCCAAGAGGGGCTGGATTGATAGCACAGCAGGTAAGCCCTTGTCTTGCAGCAACTAACCCAGGTTCAATTCCCAGCATCCCATATGGCCCCCCTGAGTACCCTCAGAAGTGAGTCCTGAGTGCAGAGCCAGGAGTAGTAACTCTGTGCATTGCCGGGTGTGACCCAAAAACCAAAAAACAATTAAAAATAAAAATAAAGAGTTCCAAGAACCACCCTCGGGTCAGAGCAGGACCGTATCACCAAGCCATGACATTGAACTTGATGTCCAGTTCATTTGATGCAGTATCACCAGGAATAAACAGTATCCAAGGCAACCAAGAACACTGCTTGGGAGAATCCCCCTCCCCCAAAAAAACCAATTTAAAAAATGAGTTCAATGTAAAACATAGAAGATGGTTATGCTTCAAAATAGACAGATAGGGAGGAAATAAGGTTTTCAGTTCCTTACTGGAATATTTCTGCCGGTTCTTCTGCCAGTACCTTCATGTGTGAGGCTCATCTGAATGTGTGGAGAGGGGCCTTGAGCATGGCAGAGGAACCCAGGTGTGTGGGACCCAAGGCTGAGACCTCCAAGCCTGCTCGGATCGGGACTGGGCCTCTTCCGCCCAGATTTCCCATTTTCCAGTAGCTAGGCGGTCACACCCAGGGACTGCCCCGGCGCGTGTAATCCCATCAACGGCCCATATCCAGAGACTTAAAAGCAAGCTCCCGGAAGCCGATTTGCACTTTGCAGCCACTCGACATCTTCTAGCCTACTTCTCCCTCTGGGAGAGACTGGCAAGTTTCTGAGAGTTTCCTGCCCACATGGGAGAGCCTTGCAAACTCCCAGGGTGTATTCATATGCCAAAACCAGTAACAAGCTGGGTCTCATTCCTCTGACCCTGAAAGAGCCTCCAATGCAGCACCAGTGGGAAGGACGAGTAGAGAGAGGCTTCTAAAATCTCAGGGCTGGGACGAATGGAGACTTTACTGAGACCACTCGAGAAATTTGACAATCAATGGGATAATGATGATGATGATACTGGAATATTTCACAACCAGGAAAATTTGTGGGAAAATTCAGAGCCCACAAGAAGTATCAGCTACCACTTAAATTCAGCTCCTATCTATGCCAGGCACCACGCTATCTCACATTACGTATTATCAATTTTGTTCCTTATTCTAGTAAAGGCAAAAATGTGGTTAGGGGCGTGACTCAGTAGTTTATGGTTGTAGGTGTGAGGCACTGGGATCGACCATAGCACTGGAAAGAAAGGGGGAGCAGGGAGAGGGAGTAATACAAAAAGGTAAAAGAATTTTTTTATCTTCCAAAAATGACTTGCTCGTGGACACAGAACTGATCCTCTGTAGGGCGAAATTCAAAGGGCTGTCTGCCTCTGAAGTTCAAACTCTGTCTACATGCAGCCCTATGGCCCGAGATCCCAATGAAGGAGAAAGAAAAAACCACATATTTTTTGCAATAAGTGTTATGAATAGAGGAGCTCTGTCTGTCCTCATTTACACTGTAATGAAAGAACTCAGCTAATCAATGCATACAGAATGACGAAATCCCATCCCACAATACCTAGAAAACAATAGATGTAGGTACGAAATGAAAGGTAAATGAGAAACTTAAACATGGATGAACCAGGAAAAAGAGCAATTAGGTCCAAACAGACAAATAACCCGTGATCTTGTGCTCTGTGGTGTGGTACAAAAAAGAAATTTACAATAATAACTTTTAAACAGGCTTGCCAGAGATTGTAATACAAATGGGCTCAAACTGCTAGATCAGTGGTTCTCAGTGAGAGCAATTTGCCCCAGAGCATAAAAGACACATTCAGAGATATTTCTGGCTGGTACACTGGGAACTGGTGCTACAGTGGTCTCCTCTCACGGTAGAACCTCAGGGTACCTCAGGGTACTGCTGCCCCACGACACGCAGGAGAGTCCCTCCCGCCCCAACCCCTCTCCCCACGCAAGTGTTTGTCCAGTGCGAACTGTCGCTGGTGCTGAGGCTGAGAAACCCTGTTTTAGAACCACCACAAGAAAAAGAGTTTCAAAGTGTGTGTATCAGGGCCGGAGCGATAGCACAGCAGGTAGGGCATTTGCCTTGCACGCGGCCGACCTGGGTTCGATCCCCGGCATCCCATATGGTCCCCCAAGCACTGCCAGGAGCAATTCCTGAGTGCAGAGCCAGGAGTAACCCCTGAGCATCGCTGGGTGTGACCCAAAAAACAAAAAAAATAAAAAATAAAAATCAAAGTGTGTGTATCAACCAAAAGAAATGTGTGGACTTTTTTTGAATCCTGAATCAGACTAATTTAGACATTTGTGACTCAGAGAAATTTGAATACTAAGTTTATATTGGTAAACTTTGGGCTGAGGGTTGGGGCCACAAAAGGCAGCACTTGGGGCTTACTCCTGGCTCTGCATTCAGGGATAACTTCTGGTGGGGCTCAGAGGTACCAGGGATCGAACCCTGGGCCAGCTGTCTACAAGGTAAGCACCCTACCCATTGCTCTACATCTGCAGCTCTCTGAGAAACTTTGTAAGTTCTGTTAATGGTATCATGCTTATGCTGACAAAAAAAAAAAAAACCCTTACTTGTCATTATAATCATGCAACAAAAGATTTCTCCATGAAATGACAAGATATCTGGGACTTAGTTTAAAGGAGCTGGGCCGGAGCGATAGCACAGTGGGTAGGGTGTTTGCCTTGCATGCGGCCGACCCGGGTTTGATCCCCGGCATTCCATATGGTTCCCCAAGCACTGCCAGGAGCAATTCCTGAGTGCAAAGCCAGGAGTAACCCCTGAGCATCGCTGGGTGTGACCCAAAAAGCAAAAAAAAAAAAAAAAAAAAAAAATTAAAGGAGCTGGGTGGAAAGCAGTGGAGGAAAATAAATGAGAGGTAGAAATGAAACCAAATTTTCGTAGACTAATAATCATGAAGGCTAGATGATGGCACAGTTTCTTCCACTCTTGCCTGTTTGAAAACAGATCCTCCAGAGGCAATGTGAATGACTTCATGAAAGCTCCCAACAGTGTGAGCCATTCGTTCTATGTACATGAAACTTAGTTCTGGAAACAGCTGAGAACCGGGGAGTTGCCGCTCCCAGAAGCAATGAATCCACGAAGCATCATCTTCAAGGTACCAATTTCTTATGCTCCAGAAAAGGCTTCTCAAATGCTCCTGCCAAAGCAACCTTTAAGGCCGATGTTATGGCGTCTAACTTTAATATTCTTTAGCATAGAGTGTGCCGGTTACAATGACATTCCCGGGGCGGCAAGTTGCCTTAATCAGAAATTCACACTCTAGGGACAATTAGCTAAACTTTATTAGAAAAGTCAGACACTAGAGGTGATGACTAAAAGGGCTTCAGTCATTATTTTCTTTCTTCAACGCGAGAGCTTTTCTAATCAGCATTAATGTTAGAAGTGGGTTTTCATTGGTGGGATTAGTGGCATGTTAATTGATAAAAATGAGGCTTGCATTTGGGAAATCACTAGCAAGGGAGAAATGTGAATTGGCTATAATATTTTATAGACACTCTCCACGCTTGCAAAAACAAGGCGGCAAGCCTTTAGTGAGCCAGAGCGCCTTTCGTTGTGGAATGGAGCCCTAGGCGAGCTCCCTAAATGATGTTTGCAGAAGTGATTTAGGATTGTTTTGTGCCTGCTTGCAGAAATGTCTAGATGAGCAGCAGAATCTGGCCCGAGATGTGCTTTCCTAATAACCTGGTAGAAGTTTATAAGGGAGAATTAACCCTCATTACCTCCAACTATTAACAACAAGAGAACACAGAAAGAACCTAATAATTGTGGATATCAACCTGGCTTGGGTCAGTTCTTTAGCAGCTAAGCTGAAAGGAGTAAATGCAGTTTCCAGAACGACTGCGCCCTGGCTCTTTCTACTGTGAAGGTATCTTGAATGAGCAGTGTCATTTTAAAATTCAGTATCAATTCGCCATATTATTTCCTACGGTGTATCATTAGATTTACAACACCCTACGAGTAGCCCCTCAATAGTCCAGCCCAATCCAAATTTACCCTGGGCACCGGGCCATCCTGTGTCCTGTTGCTTTGAACCAATGGAACGTGAGCAGTTCCATTGGTTCAATGGAACTTGTGAGTTCAGTGGTTCAGTGTAACTTGTGAGCAGCAACTGGATAAGTAATCCCACAATGGCTCGTCCTCTTGGAATACTTTCTCTTGGTGCACTAGCGACCCTGGGGGGGAAAAAAGGATCCAACTACCCTGATGGAGAGACAGTGCAAAGAGAGATGCTTGACGGGACGCTTGAAGCCAAGGAAAGAAGCAACTTAAATATCCCAGCCGCAGCAGTTCTGGGAGCTACTGCAGTTACCATGTGGATCAGGTACCACGTGACCGTGAGGAGCCGCAGGAAGCCCAAGCCAAATTGCAGAATGTACTAAAAAGACACTTAGGGAACTGTACCAAATTTAGCTTGTCACTTTATAGAAGCTTCGGAACAACGTTAAACCTCTTCTCCGTGCTCCGGCCCCAGGCGCCACCGGTATCACAGGCCTATGCTAATGCCACCATGCTATCCGAATACCGTGAAATCCTTCAGACGCTGAGGAAACACTGAGAAATAAAAGATACTGTGTGCAAATGACCTCCCAAGAGAAGCTCCTCCGGGTTCAGGAGGCAGCGCTGGGATAAGAGGGAAGACAAGACTCCGAAAGCTGGAGCCCAGCCTAATGCCCGGTCCTCTCCCCACAGAGCTGCGGCTGCCCGCGGCTTCACGGCAGCTCCTCCGGCTCCGCCAATGAAGAGAACCACAGGGGAGCAGACGCAGCCCGAACATCACCCTCCGCTGCAGGAATACTGAGCCCACGGCTGCCTGAGTCCTCCATTGCTCCAACTTAATACCGCAGCCACTGAAATCCCGGGTGGAAGCCTCTAATCCTGGGGATGTGTCTCTCCTCCTGGAAACTGCATCATTCGGAGCACTCGCAGGGGCTGCACGACTAAGGTCTGCCCCGGAAGCACAGCAGACATGGTGGGAAGCGATGCAGAACAGCGAGCCCGAGGACTGGAGGAAAAGCCCGTCACTCCACCGGTACCAGCTGTGTCTCTCACCTCTCCCACGGTGACTTCAGGAGGCACCAGGATGAAGACGCTTCCCGAACTCCAAGAAATGGTGGCTGGTTCTGTTAGTGAATAAAGCACAGGGAATTATCAGAGTATAATTCAGAAAACAATAAACAGAAGCAATAGAACTGAGGCCGACCCAGGTTCAATCCCACACGGTCCGTAAGTGGGTCCTTAAGCCTGCCAGGAGTGATTCCTGAGCGTGGAGTGATTTCTGAGTATAGACCGATTCCTCAGTAGACGGATTCCTGAGTGTAGACGGATTCCTGAGAGTAGGGCGATTCCTGAGTGTAGACGGATTCCTGAGTGTAGACCAATTCCTGAGTGTAGGGCGATTCCTGAGTGTAGACCGATTCCTGAGTGTAGGGCGATTCCTGAGTGTAGAACCAGGAAGAACTCCTGACCATTGTCAGGTGTGGCCTCAAGAATCAAAAAATTAAAATTCCCAGATGATTTTGTTCTTATGTGGGATTAATAGCACAGTGGGTAGGGCATTTGCCTTGCATGCCCTAGACGCGGGTTCGATTCCTCCGTCCCTCTCAGAGTGCCCGGCAAGCTACTGAGAGTATCCCGCCCGCACGGCAGAGCCTGGCAAGCTACCCATGGCATACTGGATATGCCAAAGACAGTAACAACAAGTCTCACAAACGGAGACGTTACTGGTGCCCGCTCGAGCAGATCGATGAGCAACGGGACAATAGTGACAGTGACCGTGACAGTGGTATTTAAAAGAGGATGGGGGAGAAGGGAACAGACAAAGCCAAACTAAAACTAATCTTTACATTCTGCCTGCAAGGCTGAGGTTACCAGAGAAGAAAGAGAAACAGACTCCATTTTGCTGTAATTCACATCAATAAATATTATCAAATTAAAAGCACGTGGCGGAGAATGGGCACTGGAGTGATGGGTACTCATCACTGTATGACTGAATCATAAGCACGAAAGTTTGTAAGTCTGTAACTGTACCTCACAGTGATTCATTTTTTTTTAAAGTTTAAAAAAAAATAAAAAAGCATGTGCACCAGAAAACAGCAATATAAACACAGGTATATCACAGGTATAGCCTAATATTTTATTATCAAACTAAATATTTGCTGTTAGTAAAGATTAGCCTAGGTAGGAAAAAAAAGCATGCAAGAACATATACAGGTAAGGACAGAAATAGAATTTAAACAATTGTAGAATTCTAAAAGTAGCATGTCTTTTCACCCTGAGATAGCTGAAGGATATATATTATCTAATTGTTGAACACAGTACTGCTTACACTTAAGGATCAAAACATACAAAAACACAATACTCTTCTTTTTTAATAGTGAGCTGGCGAAAGATAAATTATTTCAACCATACCCAAGGACAAAAGATTGTGAGCTATTTGAGGGCACACATGGAAGCTCTCCAGGACTGCAGAGAATTTGCAATGACAGGGAAATAGCATGACTTTCACACCGTCACACAACAAAGGACCACGTGAATAAAGATTTACGTGCAAGTAAACAAACGAAAGTAAAAGGCAAACTGGACAGAGTGAAGGTCTACTCCCAGCTTGTTTCCGGTTGGCTCTGGTTCCTTTTAGCAGCACCTCCTGTTCTCTAATTATATGTTTCAAGCAAATATCTGAAGAGTCATTTTCAGTGATTCTCTAAAATATAAATGTAAGCTATTATGTGCAATTTTTTATGAGCAAATGTCAAATGCCCATAAATGCTCAACAGAATTGTCTTTAATCTTCCTCCAGTGAACTTAGAAATCAAATGAAAATGCAAACTAGGTGTAGACATATGCAAAATGCCAAAACAGGCGAAGGGGAGAGACTGTGTGTGACCCAGGCAGGTAAATCTAACTGCTGTTGGGTTCATAACAATGGGAAGGGGTGTGGAGGGGGGAGGAAGCCGCAAAAGTCATGAATCACAGTCACTTTAGCAGAGGCGACTAGCAAGTAGGAATACGAGCAAGTGGGCTGTTCTAAATATGAACTGTTATTTTCCAGAATCATTAAAATTAGATTGAATTGTTATGGATTTTCCATGAGGCCGCATTAGACTGCAGCTCGGCTGCCGTCTAATAAAACCGGTGATTCGCAACACGAGGGTACTTCAAGCCAAAGGAGGTGTCGCTAATTTATCACTCCGGCACACTCAGTGTTTTACTTGAGAGAAAACCTTTATGGAGTGCCAAGGGAATTTGTAGATAAAAATGTACAATTTGTTGTCTCGAATTTTTTAAAATGTAATGTTAAGGCCTTTTCTGTGTTTGTCTTTTCACTTCTCAGTGTTTGCACAGCCAAATGGTTTGTCTGTTTGCTTGGCCGTGTCATTTGTTGTGTTTCACTTCTTGAAAGAAAATACCAATGCCCCCGACAAGATCTGTGTGGCTTTCATAAATCCCCACATGACCTCATGATTTAGTTGATTTGCTGTGATCAAAATACTATCCTGGGACAGAAGAGTCCCAGAAATACTAATTCCTCGATGCACATGCACTCCTACTAAAGCTTGATAAATTAGGGTTATCGACTCTCTCGAACACATTTAATTCCCCTAAAGGCATTTGTATATAACCCCTTTGTTTTGTGCAATGCCCAACTTAATAACATAATAAACAACATTCAGAAACGTTCTTGATGATGACCTCATTTACTAAAGATCCTAAGACTTCTTAAGGTTTATTTCAAACCCAAGTATGCCTGCATAGAACAAATATTTCTAAATTTTCCTCTGTGTAGATATGTGCATGTGTTTGTGTGTGTACGCCCGTGCGAGTGTGTGTATGCGCGCATGTGTGTGTTCGTGTGTGTGTGTGTGTTCGTGTATGTGTGTGTATGTGTGTGTGTGGTGGGGCCTGAAATATAGTACAGCAGCTAAGGTGCTTGTTTTGCACACAGTCAACCTGGACTCAATCCCCGGCACCCCGTATGGTTCCCTGAGTGATCCCTAAACACAAAACCAGAAGTAAGCCCTGAGCACAACCAACTGTAGCCCCCAAACTAGGGAAAATAGTGTTTTAGAATTTGTGTGTGTGTGTATGTGTGTGTTTGGGCCACACCTGGTGGTATTTAGGGCTAACTCCTGGCTCTGCATTCAGGGATCACTCCTGTCAGACTCAGGGAACCATATGGGGTGCCAGGGATTAAACCAGGGTCAGCTGTGTGCAAGGCAAGTGCCCGACCCGCTGTAATATTGCTCTGGCCCCAAATAATGTTTGGAAATTTAGAAATAATTTTTCTTTCCAACTCTGAGGATACAATAAAGATATCCTGGTAAATAATGGTCAAATAGTGCATATAACCACACTGGGTTCAGAAACGCTTCCAGTTAGAAGCCATACCAAAACATGTTAACAATAACCGGAGTTACAAGGTATAGGTCTACGTCCCTGACTGCCCACAGATTTGATCACAAAGAAAAAATCCCAAGTTAGACCTTGTGACAATATAACCCGAAGGAGTTTTCGTCTGATGAATCTGTGATGCACAACACTAAAGTAAGGAAAAAGAGATGCAAATAATATGATACAATTATATAAGAAATTATATATGCAAAGAAATTATATATACAATAATATAAGAAATTAAACTAGATACAAATAATATAAGAAAAATGTATTTCCATTTTCATAGTGATTGGACTACAAAAATATAAAGACTCACAGTTTCCAAAAGTACTGCATTCAGAGAATGCTGGAAATAGCAGGGGCTGGGCTGGTCATAGGGATGGGATGGAGTGGGTCGGGGGAGGGGGAATCAGGGGAGCATCTGATGAGAATCAGAGGACAGAGCAGCTAAGAGTTAGCTCAGATAAGAAATACGGAGAGAGGCCAGAGACAAGGTACAATAGTAAAAGGTGCCTTGCCTTGCGTGCTTCTGATCCCTGGTACCACACATGGCGTCCTGATCCCCACCAGGAGTGGTCCCTGAGCACAGCCAGGAGGGAGGGAGGGAGGGAGGGGGGAGGGAGAGAGGGAGTGTGGAGAAAGGGAGGGAAGGAAGGAAGGAAGGAAGGAAGGAAGGAAGGAAGGAAGGAAGGAAGGAAGGAAGGAAGGAAGGAAGGAAGGAAGGAAGGAAGGAAGGAAGGAAGGAAGGAAGGAAGGAAGGAAGGAAGGAAGGAAGGAAGGAAGGAAGGAAACTGGGATTTAGAAACACACCAGTGACGGGCTACAAAGACAGGCCAAATATTTCTCCGCCTTCACTTTTTGGTGGCACTGTTATTACAAGGACTGGGTTCACACACACACTCTTGGCTGTGGTGCTCGCAGAGGGTCCCACCCTGCCTGCAGTGCAGTGCGTTCTCACACACCGTCGTGCTGCAGTGTCTCAGACAGACAACCATGGGGCTAGGTGGCGCCTGCAGGCAGCAGCAGGGATCAAACTTGAACCTGACACGTGCAGTGCAGATGTATTTCCCTCTGAGCCAGCCATGCCCAGGTCCTGAGCTTAGAGCAGGAGGGGGAGCTTCGGGGCGAGACGCAACTTAGCAGCCATGCATGTTTTTAAGGTGAGGTATATCTATACGTCTGAGCCACAGGACCAACAGCACTAGAGCAGAACACCCAAACGACACCAACCAAACTTAAAAACATGCCAGGCTGGGGGGATGGGAGGGAACCTGGGGACACTGTTGGAGGGAAGGTGACACTGGGGGTGGGATTGGTGTGGGAAATTCACATGCCTGAAACTCAACTATGAATAACTTTGTAAATCACGGTGCCTCAAGAACATGACTTAAAAAAAAAGAAAATTCTAAACAGTTGCTAAATCCACACCAATGAATACGGTACCACTGAGCTCTAAGTCTGCACCTGAATAACTGAAGCAAACACACGTTCCTTTCTTCCTCCTTTCTGGTTCTTCCCAGAGCTGAGAATTTAATCCAGAATCTCATGCATTCAAGGGATACCTCTGCCACTGAGCCACAGCTCTGACCCAAAGCATCTTCCTGAATTACCAATTTTCTTCTGAGACCTGAGCCAGCCATGAGCAGAGGGGATGGGCTTTGGGTATGGGGTTCCATGTGCCCAGCCCAACTAGCAAAGCAGATCTCTGTGAAGATGAAGCAGAGAGTGAGCACTCAAACCTCTTAAATGCATTTTTTTCATCCACCCACATTCATCTTTCTTTGACCTAGCATTTCATGACCTCACAGTTATTTTATTTAGCTACCAAAAACAGGCCTTACCGCAAAAGAGTTTCTCATTAACATATTTTCTTTGTAATTCCTCATTTTCACTCAGTAGAGGCTAAAGATTAGCTACATACAGTGAGCTATAACCAGCCCCTTGGAGAGCGTAGTATCCAAAGTGCGAAAGCAATTCAGGCAGGCACCAGAGTGACTATTAAATACTGGATGATGAACTCGTTGAGCAAAACAGGAAAGTTCCCGTCCACATGCGGCTTCTGTTTCAGTGGGAAACAGACAAAGATCCTTAACACTGACATAAAGATAAACAAGAAGAGGCTAGAGCGATAGCACAGCAGGTAGGGCATTTGCCTTGCACGCCGCCGACCCGGGTTCAATTCCCAGCATCCCATATGGTCCCCTGAGCACCGCCAGGAGTAATTCCTGAGTGCAGAGCCAGGAGTAACCCCTGTGCATTGCCAGGTGTGACCCAAAAAGCAAAAAAAAAAAAAAAAAAGATAAGATAAACAAGAAAACCATACAGCACAGCCGAGAGAACCAAGTTCTCGAGCAGATGCTACCAGGGTCCAGTGCGTCCTGCCTTTCTTGTTCTTATTATTACTTCTTTCCTACTGGTTATTATTTAGCGCTGCCATACCAGGCAGTGTTCAGTGGCCTTAATTTCCTATTTGGGGCTGAGAGGTCTAGGGATTTCTCAGCAGCTCAAGGACAGAAAAAAGAAGTACTGAGAAGCTCCAGTCCCAAATCCCACCCCACAGCCCACCTCCCGAGTGATCCAGGTAGCTCTCAGCTGGTGAGGGTTGGTGGGTGAACAACCACACATGCCGCACAGCCTGATGCCTCGGCTGTCGAGATCCCAAGGCAGGTCCCTGCGGCTTTGGGGGCCCCCAGCAGGATGGAGCGTAACCTGCCAATGGCCACAGTCGGAACTGACTTCCTCCTCCCCTGCCTCAGCCTCCCACGTGCTTTCCGAGCTGTTGAGGACTGCCTCCCAAGTGAACTACACGAATGCAAATCCTCGTCTACAACTCTGCTTCCGGGCTGGGCAGGTCTGAAGGCGAAACATGGAGCTGTGAACGCAGAAATGAATTATCGGATGAGGTGAAATTTTAGATTACATGAGAACGACTTCGCTGGGATGATTTTGAAAAAAATGATTTGACTGGAAGGAGAAATGAGGTCAATGTCATTCCAAAGTGGGACCACTGCCAAGCCTGTTCATTGTACGACAACCAGAGACAGACCCAAGCGTTTGCTCAGCTGTTCTGCTCACTGGGAGTTTTGCGCCCTCTCTCTAGTGTTTGAAAATCAAGGGCTCATCCCTAGGAATTTGGGGATGGCTGGATTCTCGTGATCAGAATCTAATTCTTAATTTTCTCCCCCTGCATTCTGATATAAATGTATGTCGATCCCTTAGGACCTTTTTCCTCCTTTTGTGTGTGTGTGTGTCTGTTTGGGGTCATACCCAGCAGTGCTCAGGACTTACTCCTGATGCTGCACTCAGGGATCACATATGTGATCACACATGCTCAAGGGATCACATATGTGATTGCATATGCTCAGGGGAACATATGTGATGTCGGGAACTGAACCTGAGTGTGCTATGTGCCTGACCCACTGAACTCTCACGCCATCCCCCTCCCTCTTATTTTTATTGTAAGAGGTCACATCAACCGTCTCAGTTCAAGGCTACAAAGCAGATTCAGAAATGAGATGTTCTTTCTCAGAGGGAGTCTCAAAAACATTTCATGAATGTATATAGAAATGTGGTAAGGATTTATGTCACTATCACTTAGAGCCTTGAAATAATAAAATGTCAGTCACACACACACACACACACACACACACACACACACACATATAAACATTTTGCCCTAAGTCCACTGCAAGACACACTGACCTGCAAAATATACACTAAATATGTATATAAAGAAGCAGAAGCAATTCCACAGAATCACTGGCCTGTAAAATCAGGCATCTAGAAACTGCCTCAAATAGGTAAATCTCATACTCAGGACAGGAGACTCTGCCCCATCATTCCTGGAGGGGATGAGGGGACAGGGTACCACTCAACTCTTGCTTAATACTTCTACTAAATAGGGTCTCCTTCCAAACAAGTCAATGTTTACATCCTTAAACGGCTTGCAAAATTCTTTGTATTGACAGGAGTATGTTTCTTTGTATATCCTCATTATTCCTCTGAACCATAAAAACAAGCTAAATTATTCTTCCGCATGGCAAATATGTCTCTTCCCATACACGTCTTCTCTGTATGAAATCATTTGCTATTCTGCTTTACCATGGTTTCCAGATTTCTTCCCATCCTGACAGCCTCCTCCTGACATACTGTGTTTAACAATGTCCTTGAAAAAGATTAGCACTTGCAACTGAGTACTCTATTTTGTTAGTACACTGGAGGCTACAAGAGAGTGATAAATAAATGATAAGGACTCAAGGTAACTTAGGGTAAACCAGTAGTTCTCAGATTCTGTCCCATTTTTTTCCTGATTTCTTCCTGTCACCTTTGTTTACCTTTAAAATAACAGCCCTGGAATTCTGCTCTTGGCTCTCTAAACTCCTTAGTAGGTGTGTTTTTCTGGGATGTGTTCATAAAAATTCATGGGCTCAAACACACCTATAAATTGTTGACCCTCAGATTGTATAATTGTATAACCCCCAGATTTCACTGTAATCCTACTGTTCATCGATTTACTTGAGCAGACACCAGTAACATCTCCATTTGTCCCAGCCCTGAGATTTTAGCAGCCTCTCCTTGCTCATCTTCCCCAATGATTGGAGGCTCTTTCAGGGTCAGGGAAATGACACCTGTTATTGTTACTGTATTTGTCATATCGAATTGGGGAGCTTGCCAGGCTCTGCTGTGTGGGCGGGATACTCTCGGTAGCTTGCCGGGCTCTTTGAGAGGCATATATATATATATATATATATATATATATATATATATATATATATCAGTGAAAACTGCTAAAAGATACCAAATATATAAAATCTCAAAAATCAATGTATATCATAGTTATTTCAACCCTTTCATACTGTTTGTATCTTAGACATGTATGCTTATCTGTTTCTTTTATTGAATTATAGTTCAGAAACCATGCTCCTCACATCTGCATACTTCATCAGCTATATACACAAATGTAAGCAGACAGATACTGAAGATTCTGGAATTAAAAAATGAAGAATACCTTTGACTGTAGAAATGTAAGAAAACAAAGTTAGGGAAAGGTGCAGAATTTTGGTTATAATTCCATGGATTAAATACTAGAGAAAGGGACAGACCCTCTGCGCGTACAGACTATGATCCCAGAGGTCTTCTAACCCATTTTGGCACCCAGAGCGGCTTCTTACAGACATGCATCTATCTAGACTGTGAGATGTACTACGACTGTGTGCTGCTCGGGGAGGGATTTTCCCTTTCCACGGTGTTTTTCTGTGCAGAAAATGGCGGCGCCGGCGGCATCATCCACGTGGCGAGAGCCACCCCCTAAGACTTCTGCCCAGAGGTAGGAACTTTGCAATGCTGCATCTCATAGGCGATCATGGGATGGTGGTGGTACCGGCACGCCCTCAGCCCAGATAAGATCTGGAGCTGCTGCTCGCAAAACAGACCCTCTGCTCCTAAAGACTATGATCCAAGAGGTCTTCTAACCCATTTTGGCACCCAGAGCAGCTTCTTACAGACATGCATCTAGATTGTGAACGGAACTAAAATATCAGAAATCCAAAACTGCGTGGCCGCGAGCTCATAGAATCTTCATTCTCAGCAATGAAAAGAAATTATTAAATGATGCCTTTTCAGCAGGCCTGATTGTTGGGGGAAAATTCCAAACAATAATAGTGAGTTCTCTATTGAAATATTGAATGTATTCAAAGTATAGAGAATAAAATGAAGATCATTAGCTACTTAGGTGGGGGCTGGATGGGAGGGGGTATATTGGGGTTCTTGGTGGTGGAACATGTGCACTGGTGAAGGGATGAGGGTTCAATCATTGTATGACTGAGACTTAAACCTGAAAGCTTTGTATTTTTTTCTTTTTCTCACAGTGATTCAATATAATAAAATAAAAAATATATAAAAATAAAATAAATAAATACTAGAGAAAGGGAGTGATGTTACTGGCAGAGAGAAAAAAGCAAAGACATGTATAAAAATATAAATATTTGGGAGGAAGAATGAGTATAGCTGGAATTTAGGGTTCTGGGAGATTTGAAAGATTATACTGGGTTCACACAAGAGATGGTGTGGAAACTTTAGAACTGAATCCTCTCTGTATAATATTTATCAATATGCTTTGCTTAAGAATATGTTTCTGGGGGCTGGAGTGATAGCACAGTGGTATGGTATTTTTGCCTTGCACACAGCCAACCCGGGTCCGAGTCCGAGCATTCCATATGGAACCCTAGATTTACTAAGTCAGATGTTGAGTGAATAATTCAAGTATGTAGATAATAGATTCAAGAAGTCCAAAATCATTCATACCTTACAAACTAGACCTTCCATTCTCTCTACTCTGGATAATAACCTCATTTCTACTCTGGTTATAAATTAACCAAAATACAACTCAAAACCTTCAACTTATTTCTATCTCCCTTACCTCCACTCTAATCCAAACTATCAAGATCTTTCCCAGACAATCCTAGAGTTTTTCATTATATTCCCCTACTAATTGTCCTCTCCACCCCAACATAAACACCAATCTTTACCCTGAGGAAAGAATTCATGAGTTTTCAAAAACCCAGCATGCTACTTCTCTGCTCAAAAATTCTTTGGTGACAGCCCATTTCTCCTCGCCCGCAGCCCCAGAATGAGTGATGAAGAGGAAGGAGCTGCTTGGGACACCAGCAGCCCACCAGCAACCTGCAGTATGTGACTTGAGAGTTTCCGCCAGGTCCCCCGAGCGGGGGACCGGCGTCTCTCTTTTTTTTTTTATTTCTTTAATCTCTCTCTCTTTCCCACAACTTTTCCTGGGCACAGCACAGCATCTACCCCACTTCTCTGAGCACAAAATGGAGAGACGCACCCAAACGCGCGGTGCGGCTGGCGGGGGATCCAGGGCGGGGAAGTACCGGTCCCCGCCCACATCGGACACTTAAAGAGAGTGCAGCCACGTGGGCTTTCCCATTTCTCCGCGCCCGCAGCCCCAGAATG
The DNA here is from genome assembly GCF_027595985.1 of Sorex araneus. Classification (NCBI taxonomy): domain Eukaryota; kingdom Metazoa; phylum Chordata; class Mammalia; order Eulipotyphla; family Soricidae; genus Sorex; species Sorex araneus. The sequence goes on from NC_073306.1 coordinate 204,498,456, forward strand.
ACTGATGAAGAGGAAGGAGCTGCTTGGGACACCAGCAGACCACCAGCAACCTGCAGTATGTGACTTGAGAGTTTCCGCCAGGTCCCCCGAGCGGAAATCTCTCTCTCTCTCCTTCAACATTTTCCCTAGACTTTAGACAGAAACCCAAAACCGCGCGGCCGCTGCCGCGGCCGCACGACCTAATGTCATCTTAGTATCAGCAATATGTAATGGTTCCTTCTTAATGGGTCGGACTTTTGTGGGTGATCCTAACAAGAATAGTAAGTATCTTGTTGAAATATTGAAGGCAATCAAAATGGTAGCCATCTCTCTAGACTGAACTAAGCTATATCCCCACGCCGGCTGAGAAGAAATATCCTTCTTTCTCGGGAAGAAATGTGGTGTGGTGTCAAACATAGTGTGATGTCCATTAAGCAAACAGACCTGGTGGCGTGGGAATGGGAAATAAGGGGAAAAATTAGGTACATGGACCAGTGGGACACTGGTGGTATCTCGAGCCGGAGCCAATATCAGCGCAAGACCTTTGGTTCCAGAAACTGCTTGCAGACACTCTACTAGACTATCAACTAAGCCAGAGCCCCACGCCGGCTGATGACGGGAAATAATCATCCTCTTCGGTTTTTTTCCCTTTGTCAGACAGCGTGGCGATTACTAAACAGGCGTGAACTCGGTGGCGCGGGGCAAGGGGGAAAAAGAAAAGTTATGTAACAAACAGCAGGACTTAATATTTCTATATTCTTAGCAATGGAGAACTATCTAATGCCTCATTGGCAATAGGACTGTCTTTTTCTTTTTGGGGGGAAACCCCAGCAACGGTAGTGAGTTGTGTGTTGAAACATGGAATGTAATCGAGATAAGCATAAATGAAATGAAACTTATCACGTACAAGGGTGGGGACTAGGGAGGTGGGAGGGGGCGGCAGATATACTGGGGGGGGTTGGTGATGGAAGATGGGCACTGGTGAAGGGAAGGGTGTTTGAATATTGTATAACTGACATAATCCTGTGAACTTTGTAACCCTCCACTTGGTGATTCAATAAAAAATATATATATAAAATAAAAAAAAATAAAAAAAAATTCTTTGGTGACAGAAATGCACCACGTGTATGGAACTATGCTCAGAAATTAGATTGGAGAGATGAATGTTGGTCCAATCAGATAATACTAAAATTAAAAAATAAAACATTTTAAAAATTAATGCTAAGAATTCTTTCCTGGGCTTTTTTATGCAGATCTGAGTAGTGACTGATAGCAAGATACAAAAGAATCCTACACTGGTGAAATGAACTTTACAGGAAGTGATAAAATGGCCGGCGTGCTCTCCACCGAGATGCAACCCGGGTGGCCACACGTTTGTGCAGCTGCTCTGCTGCTGATCGACCACGATCCGGAGGCCAGCTAGACTACTTCTGGTACCAGCAGCTGCTTGCAGCAATCTCTCTAGACTGTGAACTAAGCCACAGCCCCACACCCGCCAAGGAGGGGAAAGGTCTTCCTTTCTTGTTTTTTTTTTCCTTTTCAGGGAAAAATGGCATGGCGTCCGCCATTTTATAAGGACCATTAAGGGGGTACAAACTTGGTGGCACAGGAAGGAAAAAAAAATAGAGGGATGAACATGTAACAGTGGGACGCTCGGGTGATCTTGTGTTGGTGCGCTCTCCACTGAGATGTGACCCGGGTCACTCTCCTGCTGATGACCATGATCCGGAGGCCAGCTAGACTACTTTCGATACCAGCAGCTGCTGCAGCAATGTCTCTAGACGGTGAACTAAGCCATAGCCCCATGCTGCCCCAGGAAGGGAAGTGATGCAATTTCTAACATAAATCTCCCTGGACTTAGTTACTAAAATACTAAAATCTCTTCATTCTCAGCAATGGAAAACTAAGTATCAAATGCTTCCTTGTCAGCAGGGCTGTTTTGGGGAGGGAAATTCCAACAATAGTGAGTTTCGTGTTGAAATATGGAATGTAATCAAGATAAAGAGAAAGTGAAGTGAAATTTATCAGCTACTCGGGGGGGGGGGAGGTATACTGGAGTTTTTGGTGGTGGAATATGTGCACTGGTGAAGGGATGGATGTTCGAGTATTGTATAACTGAGATATAAGCCTGAAAGCTTTGTAACTTTCCACATAGTGATTCAATAAAATAAATTTTAAAAAATTAACTCTATAAGAGAATATTCTCAGAACATAAGGAAACACAGTGAAGAGACAAAAGATATAAAACAGTAAGGAATATGGTTTTTTAATCTGAAGAATTGGCAGGGGGGGAATAAGAGATCTACCATACCATGTTAAGACTATTTAAAAATAAGAGGGGTAAAAGTCTTAAAAGTTTTGCAGTGAAATATGAATGCCATCTCCACTTTTCATTCTCCAAGAGAGAATACTCAAATTTCACATTGTTCAGCGGCTTTTTCTAGATATTTGACTGCTGTTGCTGTGACCTGAGCAATGAAGAGACGGGCTCTAGGATAAGAATAAAGCAGCTCACTCAGGGTCACTGGGGTTAGAGCAATCAGAGGCAGAGGCAGATTCTCGGCTCCTAAAATCTGTTAGAACTTTGAATGCTATGAAATATAGCACTGCTTTCAGGTGCTCTGCCTCTCACCTCCACACTGAATCCCAGCCAAGGAATGAAAGCACTGATTTTGAGCTTGATAGTTTATTTAAACAAAGTGTAAAATTTACCTGTCTTCCTGATTGCATGTTTCCAATATAAAACACCACATGTGTACTATATTACAGTGTATAATAGCCCCACAATAGATACTTCTCCTCAGAATGCAATTGAGCCAGTCTTACACGGTCAAGTTAGAGATCATGGACTCACTCTTCAAGCCTATGATTCTCCCTTGAACATGTAGCTCTCTTGCTTTTCTCTATATGTCTTTGCTGGCTGTTTCCACTTTGGAGAAGCCCACGTTCTCTCTTGAACATGTACTTCCTATCTTTCTTTCCCTTCCTATCTATCTAAAATAAGTTTCAATAAAAATTATCTTGTTTCACCCACTCACACACACACACACACACACACACACACACATTGGAGCTCATATAGGATGTTGACGTTCTTATCATAACCCAGCCAAGTTTTTCCATTGCCAAACTGTAACTGCCAAGAGAGCTTCAACTTTTAGTTAAGGTCAACAATCCTTTCCAAAACGGATGGTGTGCTTTTATCAAAATTACAGTAGAAACAGAAGTTGCATGGGAAGTTAAAGTAGCCAGGAATGAGCTTGTGAGAAATTATTTCGCACTAGTTCTTCTCATCAGGCTTCGTGATAGAGGTGGTGTCTACCAGAAAATAGAACCACCAGGCCTGTTTTCTGCAATTTTATGGCAACCATAGCTGGCACTTCTCTACCCAAGGGTAGATAGAAGGACCAGGTTGCATCCAAAAGAATCGTGCAAGAGAAATAATCTAGTGAAACATTCTAGGCTTATAAACCAGAGGATTAAAAAATTTAAGCAGAGGTGTGATCAGAGGGAAGTTTTTCTGTGACCCTCTCATTAGATAAAATTGACTAAGGACCCCTAAAACATATACTGTGGGTAGGGGTAGTCCACATGATGAGGAAGCCCCTGGGCTTGAAGAAGGCCTCCTGCACCAACAGGAATAGTCTCAGCATCAAGAAACAGTCCACCTTTGTGGACTTGAAGACACAGTCACTGAGCTTAGAGTACCTGCCTCGCGGGCATATTGTCACAAGTTCAAACGCCCAGGGTCCTGCACGCTAAGTCTGGTCTGGGCAGCTCTGCTGCCTGGTCCCTGGCATGGCTCCACAGCCACGGGGGTGTAAAGCACCACAAAGATGGGTGCAACCCCCAGCCAGTAACACAACAGAAAAACTGATGTGTGGGCATCAATCCTGGCCAGGAAATGAGACTTCTGGTGAGCATGCGTACATGTGAGCAGCACAGCAACTACTGGTGAACACCGGGACCAAAACTTGTGTACTGAAACGAAGATCAAGAGCCCTGGTTGTATGCAAGCACCACAACTAAAGGAGAGCAACAATTTCAGTGAGCACTGTGGCTAAGTGTGCAAGCACTGCCAAGCACCCCACCTAAAAATGTGTGAACCATCAAAAAGAACAAGAGCAACCAATGCTGGCGCAGATGAGGGGAGAAAGGGACTCTCCTTCATTGTTGGTGGGAATGCCATTTAGTCCGACCTTTTTGGAAAACAATATGGGCATTCCTCAAAAAGCTAGAAATTGAGCTTCCATGTGACCCAGCAATACCACTTCTGGGAATATACTCTGGGGGCCCAAAAACACACAGCAGAAGTGCTATCTGCCCCTCTATGTTCATTGCAGCACTATTCACAACTGCCAGAATCTGGAAACAACCTCAGTGCCCAAGAACAGAAGACTGGTTAAAGAAACTGCATCTATATAACAGAATACTATGCAGCTGTTAGGGAAAATGAAGTTATGAAATTTTCTTACAAATGGATGGACATGAATATCAAGGTGAAAATGAGAAGGAGAAGGATTGACATGGAATGATTGGACTCGGTTGTGGGATAATTAACAACAAAAAAATAAATAAACAGACTATGAGACCAATATCCAAGGACAATAGAAACAAGGGCCAATAGGATTTGTCCATAGTTGGAAGCCTACCTAAAATGCTGGGGGAGAGGCAGTTTGGATAGAGAAGGAACCATCCTGAAAAAGATAGTTGGAAATGATCACTCTGGATAAGAACAGTGTGCTTATCCAGGTAAAGGAACAAACATAATAACCTCTCAGTATCTATATTGCAAACCATAATGCCCCAAAGGGGGGCAGGGAGAGAGAGAGACAGAGACGAAGACAGGGAGATGGACAGAGAGAGACAGAGAGACAGAGAGACAGACAGACAGAGAAAGAAGGAAAGTGCCTGCCATGGAGACAGGCTGGGGGAGGGTAGTGGGAGGGAAACTGGGAACATTGGTGGTGGGAAATGTGCACTGGTAGAGGGAAGAGTGTTGGAACACTCTATGACTGAAACTTGACCATGATCAACTTTGTAACTCTGTATGTCGTGGTGACTCAAAAAAAAAAAAAAAGACCTTTTATCTTTTATTTTTAAATAAAAACAAAAATGTGTGAGCCACATAGCCAGGTGTGAATGAAACTCCTGTTCACTATCTCCATCTACCACAGTGGAGGCAAGAATGAAACTCATGAATTAGTTAAAAAAAAAAAAAAAAAAACCACCGAAGAGGCAGGAAAGATAGTACAGCAGGTAGGGTGCTTATTGTGTATGTGGCCAACCCAACTTAGATCCCTGGAACCCAATACAGTCCCTCTACCCTCTCCAGGAGTGATGCCTGAGCACACAAGAATAAGCCTTGAGTACCACTCACTGGGTGTGGCCTAAAACCCAAAACAGTCGCTTGAATTTGCACAATTTAGAAATGCATGAGCTCAGGACTTAAAAGTTGTCATTAGATACGATCTGAGGAGGATTCTGGCTCATCTCTTTTGAATTCCCTTCTGCTTTCCTGGTTTTAGTTTCAGTTGGCTGCAATCGTTTCAAGACTAAGATCAAAAACAAATCCAGAAGAAAATGAGGCATCTCTCGTAGCCCTCTGATCCTAATGAAAATGTTCTACCCAAGGTCTCCAGCAAAGATCAGTGGCTGTGACACACTCTAATTCTGGAATGGATCACTGGGATGATGGAATTGATCGACTCTGGTCAGGACCTCCGGGAACCAGATGGGGTTGCTAGCAATCGAAGCAAAGGGATGCTTTGGGGGAAAAGCGGTGAATGCTCTGCATTTCCTGGGTTAAGTTCCCAACCTTCCCAGTCTCAATCCACATTCCTGGCTTTCCCAAAGCATGCAAACACAGTGAGCGAAAAACTATGTCGCGGAAGTCCCAAATTCTGATGAGATTTTAGCCAAGGCTGTGGGCTTGCTTGCCCTGTGCAGTTTATATAAAACTAAAACTCACTGGCCCATTTTATTTCCTCCAGGATATGCCCAACTGTCAGCTCTATATTTTGACAGAGGCCTTTTAAAGCTCTAGGCTCAATTCTTTGGAAATGAGCATAATGAGTGATACAATGATGAAGTCATATACTTTACAACACCTATCTCCATTTTTCGTTGTCATTAAGCTGGAAAATTCAGCTATTCAATATGATCATCATTTCCAGCCTTTGATAAGATTTTTCCATTTTCTCTTTTTTTAATGCTTTTAAATTGTAATAAAGCTCTAAAGACCGAGCCACCAATAGTTCCATTTGTCTATCGTTCCACTGTAATGAATACAGATGGGCAGGAAGGAAAAGGAATCCAGGATTTGGTCTAATCCTATAATCTTTCTCATTTGCTTGTGAAAGGCTGAATAATTCCCAATGAATACCTTGTAATGTCAGTGTTTTCTCATGCCAATGATTTATTTTCTCATTGTCTCTAAAGAAATATTCAATATAATGTGCATATAAACTACAAAATGGTAATAACCCACATATGAAAAGTTACAAGTAACCAGAAGTAATGTGTAAGCCTGTATGCAATTTATACACATCACTAAATGCAGAAATGCTTCCTAGAAAAGAAACCACAGATATTACTAAGTGGGGAAAAGTACCGTGCATTTTCTGCCCCATAAAATAAGAAACCATCTTGTTTTTCTTTTTAACCATATTTGTTCAAATATTACCAGTGATATATCCATTTTGTGATCAGCTCTGACATTAAAATTCTTCTACTGGAGTCCACTGTAGAAAATTCATTTTACTTCCTGTCCATTACCCAGTCATTTGTCGGGTTGGTTATATATGTGAAAGGGGGGGGAATTCTGCTTTGATCATGTATCTCTAGAGAATTGATGTCTTCTGCATAAATTTTACTGTCTCTCCAGTCAGAAAAGAAATTCATGTATTCTAGATTCAGCAAAACAGGAGAATAAAATAGACGTGGCTTTCCTTTTGCAATATACTGCTCTGCAATGCTTAGCTAGGATAAAGCAACTAACAAGTGATGACATAGTAACACGATATCGATGAAGATAAGTAATCATCTTACAAGGCACAGTAAGCTCTGTCTACTATAGAAGAGATGGCATGAAAATGACAAAAAAAAAACCTTTACAAAGAAGTAGAAAAACCAAGTCCTAGAAGAAAAATTTCTGAGTGAGGAATGGTAAATATGGAGGCCACTGCCTACTTCCCCTTACATTTCATCTATCACGAGCTGAAAATTCTCTTAGTTTTGTCCAGAACCATCCGGAAACAACTAGCTAGAACAGAGGGGCGTTCTGTGCATGAAAGCAACCCAAGTCAAGAATGCTGTCCGCGAGCAGGAGCTGAAGAACAGCTTCAGAGAGATGCAATCACTTAGGTGTATCCTGGTCATTTTTAGGACCCTTACATACCCATGCGAGAGAAAGGTAAGCGGTGTGCAACGAGAGACATACAATGGCAGGTCACGTGTACAGAAAATGACAGAGAATCATCACAGGAGAGGAATGGTTTAGTATGATGATGAACAGGGCAGTGGCTAGAGATTAAGAAGTCCATTGTACAGTCTCCACTGGCCACTGCTGGCCAGAGAGCAGCCTGGAATCCCTATCAGCACAAAAATATTCTTTTGGGTTCTGGCTTTGGGGCCACACCCAGCGGTGCTCAGGGTTTACTCCTGGCAGGCTCAGGGGACGATAGGGTTGCCAGAGACAGAACCTGGGTCAGCCAATTGCAAGGCAAGTGCGCTGCCTACTGCACTGTTGCTCTGGCCCCAGAAGGGTTTCCCCCCACCCCCACTTTGGGTCACAGGCCTCCTACATGCAAAGCGTATGTCCAGCCCTTTGAGCTATCTCCCTGGTCCCCAGAATATTCTAAAAGTCTTGGCCCATTAAGAGGAGACAGACTGCAACAGGGCAGCACCTCCTACAGAGAAGGTTGTCACGCCCTCCAAGTCTGCTTTAGCTTTTTCTAGCTTCAAAGAGGGAAGGAAAGGGGCAAAACAGAAAGAAAAGAAAGAAAGAAAGAAAGAAAGAAAGAAAGAAAGAAAGAAAGAAAGAAAGAAAGAAAGAAAGAAAGAAAGAAAGAAAGAAAGAAAGAAAGAAAGAAAGAAAGAAAGAAAGAAAGAAAGAAAGAAAGAAAGAAAGAAAGAAAGAAGCTTTGATACTTAATTCTATCTTATCAGCACTCTGGCTTCTTTTTTTTTCTGGGGAGGGAGGGGCTTTGTTTAGGGGAGGGGAGAGGCACACCCAGTGGTGCTCAGGGATTACTCCTGGCTCCGCACTCTGGATTCCCTATCCCTAGGCCCACCAGGGGACCAGACGGCATGGTGGGGCATGGTGGAACCGGGCTCCACCACATGCAAGGTCAGTAGGTGACCCCCAGGGCTCCCTCCTTCAGAGGAATGTTCTTTTCTCTTTCCTACTGAGACTCATTTATGGACAGAACTAAAATTTCATTTGTTCTCACAAGGAGTTGGAGCTAATATCCGAGTAGAATGAAAACACCAGAACATTTTTTTAAGATTTAGACTTAAAAAAGCAATTCATGGGCCAGAGCGATAGCACAGTGGGTAGGGCTTTTGCCTTGCATGCGGCCGACCCAGGTTCGATCCCCAGCATCCCATATGGTCCCCCAAGCACTGCCAGGAGTAATTCCTGAGTGCAAAGCCAGGAGTAACCCCTGAGCATCGCTGGGTGTGACCCAAAAAGAAAAAAAAAAGCAATTCATTAAGTAATTGCTTCATAAACCCAGTTCCGTTAAGCACTTTAAAGTTGATGGGAGATGTGGAGAGCAAGGGAGGCAGGAGCACTGAAAGAGGGGGGGGGGGCAGACTCGGGACAAGCCTCACCCGTGAGTGAATCTGCTGAAGAACCGAGGTATACGGGTTCTATGACCGAAACCTCCAGGCTGTCAGAGAGTCAGGAATGAGCAACCTCCCTCCACCTCCCTGTTCTTCCTGGAGTCTGGCAGCCACACCCACGAACTGCTTCTGGTGCCACAGAAGCTCACTAATGGCCATGATCCAGAGACTCACAAGTGAATCTCAGATGAGAGTAAACACACTGCGGAGATGCTTTGGGACCCCAAAGTCACCATGCAGTTAAAAGTTTAATTCTAGCTCTATCACAGTACTTAAAATTTTAGAATTCCTGGAGCTACCTCTCACACTCTACGCCACTGACGTACCAAGAGTAGCATACCATATTTGATGGGTTGTAAAGTAGACGGTAACCAATCTCGATCAAAATAGATATACTTGCCCACAGTCTCAACCTTTATCATGTTCGTAATCTCTTGTAGAAGGGCTTATGGGTCCAGGATGAGAGACAATGATCTTCACATACTTTCCCCTAAGGAAATTATTTTGTATCATTTTTAGCAGATTATTCATAATAAGCAATACAAAAATAAATTATTTAGGATTTGCTTTGGGGGCAGGCCTGGGTGGTGATGGAAAATTTGATATACTGGTGGTGGGAAGGTGTAATGGTGGTGGGATAGGTGTTAGAATATTGAATGTAAGAAATTATTATAAATGACTTCATAAAAATAAATTTAAATTTAAAAAAAGAAAGTGGAGGGTTGGGGCCAGAGCAATAGTACAGCAGGGAGCCATTTGTCTTGCATGCAGCCAGCCTGGGTTTGACCCCTGGCATCCCAGGAGTAATTCCTGAGTGCAGAGCCAGGAGTAATCCCTGAGCATCACTGAGTGTGACCCCCAAAAAAAAACCAAAAAAAGAAAGAAAAAGAAAAAGAAAGAGAGTGGAAGGGAGGGTTGGGGGGTTGTTGGGACATTGGGACGAAGGTAGAATGAAGCAGACTCTCTGGTGGAGTGAGTGATGCTGGAACTTTTTATGAATGAAACCCTACTATTAACAATACTACATATAATGATGCCTGAAATAAACAAATAATAAATAAATAAAACAAAGACAAAGATATCCTTTAAAAACCGAAGTCTACCACAGCACCTGTAAGGGCATGACACTAGCTTCCTAGCCTTCTCACAAGGTACCCACCAAGCCACAATTATCAATGGGGCGCAGGGCTGTTTCCAATCACCTGAGTCCCCCGTGGGGAACAAAGTAACCAGGGCCCGGGAGCCGTGGCCACAGGCTGGAGTGAGGGGTTGTTCTCTGTGGGGAGAGGAAAGTTAGTCCTGACCTCGGCCCAGCTTCTCAAGCAAGCCACAGTCAACAACTGCAGGAAGAAACAAATAGGGATGCAAAATCATTTCATTTGGGGGAAACGAAGAGCAAGAGAGGAGCATATTCAAGAACAGAGAGCACCAGACATGAGATGAGAGAGAGAGAGAATTATAAAGAATTCAATAGAAATCTTTTCCCAGAAGAGAAAACTCCATGAAATTAAAAAAAAGAAAAAAGAAATTCCATCTCCCACGTTGAAATGTGGACTTCTGCAGAGGAAAGAGTGTACCATTTGCTTTTGTAAAGTTGGTTTTATAGGGTTTTTCCCAAACTTCCCCCTCTTGGGGTTTTCTTTGTAGGGAAGGGAAAGGGTCAGTTGTCAGGGTGTTGTGAAGGGAAAAAAGGTGTTGAACTCTGGTAGTCTTCTTTAGACTTACAGTTTTAGGACTGGCTGTTTCTGCTGAAGTTCCTTGTCTTCTAAGGGGGTACAGTCTTCTCTGGAAGGTTCTCAGGCCTGGCTTCCTGCCTGAGAACTGGTACCAAAGTAAATCCTCCTTACTTGATTACTTCCCAAGGATCTCATCATCAGGGGACCCCATCTATCTGCCTGGACCAATTTCACCTCAGGTATATTTAAAACAGTCTAAGAACTGGTGTTTGGGATCATTTTCCCTATGATTAGGATAAGATTAAAGGGAACTGGAAACAGGAGAAATGATTAAAATCTCATTAAAATTTATTATTTTATAAAGACACATGTTTTATTTGCTTGTCTAGATTTGGGGTTTTTTTCAATTGAATCACCGTAACACAGAGCATTACAAAATCGTTCATGATTGCATTTCAGTCATACACTGTTCCAGCACCCATCCCTCCCCCAGTGTCATTTCCCAGCACCAGTGTCCCCAGTTTTCCTCCCACCCCTTCAAGCCACCCCCACCTCAGCCTTCTCTCTGTCTCTTTCTCTCATTTTAGGCATTATGGTTTGTGATACAGATGCTGAGAGGTTATCACATATATCCCTTTACCTGCTTTCAATACTCAGTTCTTGTCCAGAGTGATCATTTCTAACTGGTATTGTCTAACTGGCATTGTCATAACGGACCCTCCTCTATCTTAACTCCCTCTACCTCCCACACTATTCACCCACCACTGACCAGTCCCCCTGACCAGTTTTCTCTGGCCTTGAATATTAGTTTCATACTGTTTATACATATATAGGTACATATATACATATATATATACACATATGTTATTGATGTTTTTTTTTTTTGGTTGGTTGGTTTTGATTTTTTGCTTTTGTTTTAGGGCCACACTCAGCAGAGCTCAGGTCAGACTCCTGGCTCTGTGCTCAGGGATCACTGATGGCAGGGCTTAGGGAACCAAGAGGATCGAACCGGGGTCAGCGCATGCAGAGTAAGCCCCCTGCCTGCTGTACTATACCTCTAATCTCTGAAATTTAACCTTGAAAAGCTTAAATATTCTCAACTTAATTTAAAATATTTGTTTCCTCCATAAATTCTTGAGTAGCAAGAATAAAATATTCAAGGGATTATTAAAAAGAGATCCACTCTCATTAATGCAGATTGGGTGGTTTGAACCACACCTGTTTCTGCACACTACCAGAAAGATAAATTTTTAATAAAGCAGTAAAAATCACACTGTCACAGTTCAGAAAGATAAGGAAACCTAAGACACTAAGCCACTTTCCTGTCAGAGAACTCTGCAGTGAACCAGTAAAAGCAGTAGGATGGGAAACTAATCAGGGATTTCATCAGATCCACGGGGCCAGGGAGACAAAACTAATTCAGAGCCCATGGGAAGTGGGCAGTGGAAGGTCATCCGGCACTTAAATATTTAAGCTTGTTAAGATTAAATTTTAGGGGTGAGAGGTGTAGTACAGGGTGTTTACTTTGCGTGTGCTGACCCCGATTTGAGATCCATAAAGACCCACTGCTATGAGTGGCTCAAAGTAGCCTTACACCAAGTAAATGATGCTTGGAGGGCTCGCTTGGGATGGGAGACGCGTGCTGAAAGTAGACTATGGACAGAACATGATGGCCACTTAGTACCCGTATTGCAAACCATAACACCCAAAAGGAGAGAGAGAGTAAGAGGGAAAGTGCCTTGCCACAGAGGCAGGGGGAGGGATAGGGTGGAGGTGGCGGGAGGGACACTGGGAACATTGGTGGTGGAGAATGGGCACTGGTGGAGGGATGGGTACTCAATTATTGTATGACTGAAATGCAATCACAAAAGTTTGTAAATCTGTAAAAAATTAAATAATTTTTTTTTAAAAACTAGCCTTACAGAGGTTGAAATTCAATTTCCCTGGGGCAAAGCGATAGAAAAGGGAGCAAGACGGTTAACAATGTGACTAAGCCCAGTTCGACCTCCAGGGTTCCACGTGGTCCCCTGAGCACCGCGGGGCAACCTCCGGGAGAATGTGGAGTAGCTGCAGCACCGCCAGCTACTTCCTCCGGCCAACAGGAACAAAAGGAAACCAACTTCACTCATTTCAAACGCAAGATGAGACGGCTTGGGGCTGCGGCTCAAACCACCTAAGTGTAAATACGAATTATCTTCAAGAGGAAGATTATGCCCCGAGGAGCAAAATACCTATTTTTTTTATTTTTGTTTTTTGTTTTTTGTTTTTTTTGTTTTTGCTTTTTGGGTCACACCCGGCGATGCACAGGGGTTGCTCCTGGCTCTGCACTCAGGAATTACCCCTGGCGGTGCTTAGGGGACCATATGGGATGCTGGGAATAGAACCCGGGTCGGCCGCGTGCAAGGCAAATGCCCTACCCGCTGTGCTATTGCTCCAGCCCCAAAATACCTATTTTTTTAATAATATTTGGCATTCTACCAACACAGAAAGGAGGATAAGATACTTGACTAAAAATAAAAGTAAAAACAGTGGATGAACTAAACACAGACCATCAAGACATAAAGAAGTGGACAAATTACAGGCTTTAATATAACCATGATCAAGATGCTTATTGCAGGTCACCTGACTCCTGGCTGTCGCGACAAGTGATGTAGGTGAGTTGGGAGGACACGGGGGACAGCAGCCTAGGGAGTGAAAGTGTGTTACAGCTTTCCTGGTCAGCCCACCTTTGTTAACCCACCGTTGGGTCACACCTAGCTGTGTCCAGGCCTTACTCCTGGCTCCTATTGTTCAAATGAGACCTCGGACCAGATCGAATGGCTTTATCAAAAAGTTTAAAAGTAACAAGTGTTGGCAAAGATGTGGAGAAAAAGAAACATTTGTGCACTGTTATGGAAGACAAGTTAGTACAGTCATTATATAAAACAATATTCTGGGGCTGGAATGATAGCACAGCGCGTAGGGTGTTTGCCTTGCACGCAACTGACCCGGGTTCGAATCCTAGCATCCCATATGGTCCCCTGAGTGAAGAGCCAGGAGTAACCCCTGTGCATCACCGGGTGTGACCCAAAAAGAAAAAAAAAAAACGAAAAAAAAACCAATATTCAAGTTACCCCAAAAAGTTAAAAGAGAGCTTCCAGGGACTGAAGAGAGAGTATGCCCCATCTGGTTTGAATCCCAGCACCCCATATGGTCCCCCAAGCACTGTCAGGAGTGACCCCTGAGCACAGAGTCAGGAGTCAGCCCTGAGCACCACCTGGTGTAGCCCAACTCCCCTCAAAAGAATAGAACAACAACCCTACTTCTTGAGTGACCTAGCAACCCTACTTCAACCACCCTCTGAAGAGATATCTGCACTGACATGTTCCTTGCAGCACTATTTACAATATGGAAATTATCCCCAAACCTGGGAAGAAGCTAAGTATCTATCAGTAATGGAAGAATAAAGAAAAGTACTACTCAACGTTAGAAAGGTGAAGGAAATCCTCCAAGCAACAGCAAAATGAAAACAGAGGGATTATGCTACCTGAAATAAGGCTGAAGCAGAAAAACAAATATTGCAGTGACCAAATTCATAGGCAAAGAGCAGAATGGTAGTTACCAGGGATGAAAGAGGAGGAGATAGGGAGACTCTGGTCAAAGAGTAGGGCGAGATGAATATATTCTGAAGGTCTAATGTATTTCTAAATTTTAAAAGTGCATCGTTTGTCAATATCATGGGTAAGAGCTAGTGAATCCCATCAACACTTTCCAATCACAGTGGTTGACAATAATCATAGCCTATTTACTAAATTGCCATTCCTAGAAAAAATAAATATATATATGATACAACTGAATAAGATAGAAACTATTATGTGGACAACAAAAATACTAAAATAAAACTACTAAGAAGACTTAACTTAGTCTCAGGTTGTTTCCTCTTGTGACTGGGAGAGGGTCTTCCACACATTTTTGATCATGTTATTATTGAGATAATTAAATAACAATAAATCAAGATATCTTTGATTTGTGTGTTTTCTTTTCAGTTGCTGGGGTTTGAAATAAACATGAAGCTGTCAAAGGGAATAAACCGAGACAGGCTGTGATAATTTGCCACTGATGACAGTCATTACCAACAATCTAAGTGCTGTTCCACCTCACTGGAACTTAAATAATCTGTCCAAAACCCACTATATTCTAAACTCTGCATATGGAACCAAGGAACATGAGGGATAAATGAGGGTTTAATTAGAGAACTGGTAGAAATAACCTCATCCCTAACACCAAATCAACAGAGCTTCTGTGGAAATAATTTCTTTAAGCCCTTCTCACTTCTACTTTAAGTGACCTCCCTGTGCAAACAAGTATTACCAGTTCACTCCTTCCTCAATATTTAAAAATATTGCTCCATGGGTTTAGAAAATTATCTCTCTCAGGTCAAGCTGGCAGCAAAATTATTAAATAGAGTGAGTTATCTCTTATTTCTAAAGAGTGCACATGCATATACAAACACATACAAACAAAAGAAGTAGCATAATCAAATGTTAAAATACTAAGACAATGTAATCCAAATTAAAAGTGTATCTGTGTAAGTTATATCCCTACTCATACTGTATGCAAAAGTAAAATCTACTTGAGCTCAAAGATGTAAACATAAAAACAGTCTAACTTCTCTAGGAAAATAGACTACATATAGTTAAAATATGGGAAATGAAAAGATTCCTTAAATATGAAAGAAAAAGTTGAACCTTAAAGGAAAACATTGTTAAATTCAATTATGTAAAAAATTTAAATATCTCATGGGGAAATATTTTAAAACAGTCAATTATAGACTGTAAAAGGAATTCTACTCCCCCCATGTAAACGGAGGTATTATGACATAAGAGGAAGTTTTAGATACATACGATGATTATTTGATTTACATGTTGAGAAATGAATAGCACAATAAGGCTAGATAATACTCTGTAGGATGACATTGCTTTATCCATTCCCCCCTTGCCACAAGGAGCTTAGGTTTATCACGGTCACACCCATCAAGGTGCTCCCGAGTCACTCCCATTCCTTTGTTTATCTGTAACCACTTCTCTATGCTCTCGTCCCCAAACAGTTATTCAGCTTTTCCCCCTAATCAGACTCTGTTAGTTTGTAAGGTCAGATCTTTCTAGGACAGTGAACTTGTATTGTAAGTTAATATTGTACCCCCCCCACCTGGGTGACCAACAGGGACGGCGACTCTCTCCCGGTCGCCCCCCTGCCAGTAGAAGTTTTTTACAATACTCCTTATATATTTCATTCTTTATATAATTTTTTTAAAATATTAGACGCCATGATTCACAGTATAGTTAATGGTAGGCTTCATGCATAAAAGTTCCAGCACCACAGGGTCCAGAGAGTCTGCCTCCCTTCACTACGCCCGAGTCCCAGCTCCTCACCCAACCCTCCATCCACCCCCCAGGGTGAGCTCACTTTTGTAGACGGGTTCTTGGTTTCTGTTGTCTTGGGGAATTTGTTGCTTCCTTGGTATGTTTCTTTATATCCCACATGAGAGTTCATTCTGTGTCTGTCCCTCTTCTAACATCATTCTGCATGTGATGAAAATTAAACTATATTTTATTTATACAGACAACATTGTATGGAATAGTTGTGGGCAACCTTATCCTGAGCCTTATTTTAGGGAAAGGCTTCAGTGGTGATAGCACAACGGTTGGGCGTTCGCCTTTCACGCGGCCGACCCGAGTTCGATTCCTCCGCCCCTCTCGGAGAGCCTGGCAAGCTACCGAGAGTATGGAGCCCGCTCGGCAGAGCCTGGCAAGCTACCCGTGTGTACTGGATATGCCAAAAACAGTAACAATAAGTCTCTCAATGAGAGACGTTACTGGTGCCCGCTCGAACAAATCGGTGAGCAACAGGATGACTGTGACTGTGAGTATGATATTCAATGAGTCTGAGTTCATAGCAAATGGCTTATTTATGTTGAGGAAAGTTCCTTTTAACTCCATTTTATTGAGAGTTTTTATCGTGAATGGTTGTTGAATTTTGTCAAATGCTTTCTTTATGCCTATTGCTATTAATAGATCATACGGTCTTTATTTTTCCTTGTTTTGATATAGTGTATTATATTGTTTGACTTTTGTATATGAAACCACCCCGGGATGAATCCTACTCATGTACAATCTTTTTGATGTATTGTTGGATTCCTCTTGCTACTATTCTGATGAGTATCTCTGCATCTATATTCATCAGGGATATTTATCCATAATTTTCTATTTTAGTGGTGTTTGTCTGCTTTATATCCCACACATACAAGTTTATATAAAAATAAGCTTTTTTCTAAAGGTTTGGAAAAACCACTTCTAAACTTGAGACAGACTCTTGATCATCTTATTTTCCTTGATAGTAATTGGCCTGTTCATGTGCTCTATTACCTCTTCATTCAGCCTTGAAGATTATAGGAGCCCAAAATTTCATCATTTCTTCTAAATTCTCCATTTTCCATGAAATTCTATTTTGTTTCTCCCTTAAACACATATCTCACCTGTGTGAACCTACGTCTCTCCATTTTTCCACTCTGGAGAAGCCCGTGTTCTCTCTTGAACACATCTTTCTAAGCAAAATTTTGTTTAATTAGAAAACTCTCTTGATCTAGGGAGTGGGAGATGGAAAGAGAAATACTGGGACATCACTACTGGGGAATGTACACTGGTGAGGGGATGAGTGTTGGAGCACTGTATGATGGAAACACGGTCGTGAAGAGCTTTGTAACTGTGTATCTCACAGCAATTCAATATAATAAATTAATTAGTTAATTAATTAAATAAACTCTCTTGCTTCACTAGTTCATCACCTCCTAAGATTCTGTGAGGGAGAGACTCCTGTGCCCAGGTTAGTCCTGATTTTCCTTTCCTGCAAAGAGCAATTCCTGCTCCAGCCTCCCTCCGTACTGAGTGGCAGGGACCATCCCCCACGCTGTGAGAAACCAGGGGAATTTAGAAGGAGCTCAGGGCTGCCTCATGGGCTGACGAGATGAACATCAGTGCCACGTAGGTGCTCCCGCAGACTCACTGGGTCCTGTCCCAAGCCAGGTAACTCCCCTAGGGGTCACGGGAAGGACGGAGCTTTCTAGGGACAGAACCTCACTTTTTGGAGCACATTTGGAGCTATGATTTTGTTGTTGTTGTTGTTGGTTTGGTTCAGTGTAGGGGCCACAACCCAGCTCAGGGGGTATTCCTAGCTCTGCACTCAGGAATCACTCCTGGTGATGCTCAGGAGACCAAATGGGATGCCGGGGATCGAACCCGGGTCAGCCACGCACAAAGTAAAAAGCCCTCTCCACTGTACTATCATATCGCTCCGGCCCCTGAGCTACCACAATTATACGTTGATAAGAAGACAAAGATACCAGCAGGCAAGAGAGCGTGTAGGCCTCCTTGAAATCCCACCAAGATCAACCGCCAATGCCTCCTCAAGAGACCAGAGCTTCTGCTTCGAGCTTCTTTAAGGAGCTGAATCCCTCTCTCCTAGGACCTCCTGAAATGACTCCCACATACCAGTCAACTGCATCAACTGGAAGAGTAAGTCACTGCCCTCAGTGCTATGTACACTAGACTAGAATTTTAACAGAACCCTTATCAAGAGAATAAACTCGATGCTTATCTTTGAGTAATTAAGGAGAAGCCATGACGAGCCAAATGCTCCAACATAGACCCACTGGTGGTTCCCAGCTAATCCCAAAGATGAACAAGCCAGAAAGAAGAACACACAGGAACCAGTAATCCTCCACATGGAGTCCAGATAGAACCACACTTCGAAGACTGTGAAATAGATGTATTTTCTCCCTACTCTCAGTGGTCTAAATGACACTGTCTCTGGAAGAGAAAGATAATTTGCTCTGGATTGCAGTGTGATATCTAGAGTACCGAAGTGTCCAACCCCATCTGTGCAATCTCATGTATTCAGAACACTATCTCAACTCCCAAGGTGGCATACCTGAATAATTCAGGGGAAGCTCTTCATGCTAAAATCTTTAATCTAATAACATTGCAAACTTTTTTAAAAAAACATT
This sequence comes from Sorex araneus, assembly GCF_027595985.1. Classification (NCBI taxonomy): domain Eukaryota; kingdom Metazoa; phylum Chordata; class Mammalia; order Eulipotyphla; family Soricidae; genus Sorex; species Sorex araneus. The sequence continues at coordinate 204,516,999 of NC_073306.1, forward strand.
CCTATTTTAAGGAGATAGGATCTGATATCTTTGTGTGATCACTAATCAGTTTACTATAGAAATTCTCTGGCAAAGAATTTAATTTCTTGCATGATTTACTCATATCCTCCAAAAGGTTATATTTATGACACACTTTTCCATTTTCAATACCTCCTTTTTAATTGCCTTTGACTGCTCCCTAACATTTTGCAAGGAAAAAACAGTCAAATATACAGAATAGGGGCTGGAGTGATAGCACAGCGGGTAGGGCATTTGCCTTGCATGCCACCGACCCGGGCTCAATTCCGAGCATCCCATATGGCCCCCTGAGCACTGACAGGGGTAATTCCTGAGTGCGGAGCCAGGAGTAACCCCTGTGCATCGCCAGGTGTGACGCAAAAAAAAAAATACAGAATAAAGTCATCGGCCACCATCCAGATCACACGTCCTTCTGTCTTGGAAGGGAGCAACATGACGCTTGCCATAAATATGCCACCGGATCCGAGCCATGCTATTTCACTCGAGGTACCCCAGACGGGGGGTGGGTGAGACCCCTCCCCACCCCAAGGGACCCAGCCCAGCAGTCAAAAACCTCCAGAACCCAACCGCCGCCACGCTCATGGGTGCTCTCCACATGCTGGGGCCGGGCCTCACCCACAAGTGAACCTATTCCTGGACACTTCATAGTGTCTATCCATAGTCCGTGGATGCTCTACCCATAGTCCAAGGGTACCGCACCACCTTTGATGGGATTCAGAGTAGGAGGCTATTAGTAGTATTAGAGGAAAATATGTTATTTCAATTCTGCTTTGGGGCAAGGATTAGGATTCAAAATGGAAACACCCGAAAAATGGTGGTGGGAAGGTATAATGGTGGTGGGATTGGCGTTTGAATTTTAAATGTAATCAAATATTGTGAACCAGTTTATAATTTTTTAATGAAATATATGTATGTATACAGAATAGAGAGGAAGGAGGAGACAGGAAACTAGAAGGTGCCTTGTCTATGCCACAGGCCTTGCCCCTCCCCCGCGCAGAGCCAGAGTCTATCCATGACCTGTGCTGAGAGATCTAGGACGAGATTGATGGCTACAAGGGGGTGACAGTTTGGGCAGGGCTGCAAGCTACGATCTAAAGCACGAGATGCTAAAGTTCATTTCCAAGTTCATATCCCAGTAGGGGCTGCAAATGAAAGCTTTCGATTTCCCACCCCACGTGGACCAAGTCCACCCTGGAAAGGGAGTGAAAAGGCAAATTTGTATGTACAGGGTGTAAATGCTTTAATAATAATATTGCTTTTGTACCCGCTTTCCCTTTTTCCCAGTTTCCACTCCAATACCTCTCTCCCCCCCACACCCCTCTCAACTTCAGGCACGTGGCAGCCCCTTATTTTCTAGCATCAATAGTTGCCTCAAGCGAGACCATCCAAACTCCTCGCCCACTTCTGCGTCTCTCACCTCCACCACTGCTGGAAGCCTTACTCAAAACAAAATTAGAAGAAACTTGATTCCACACGATGCTGGGCCAGAGAAAATGACCGAGACAGAGTGCGTTTCACGTGCTGCCTACAGGGATGTTGTTAGAATGAATTCATCATCCTGACATGTTCATAACACCCTGGCACGGCCGTCTGATGGCGTCTCGTGCTAGGGGATCACTGCATAAGCTGTGCTGCTCACCGCAAGAACGCAGCAACGGCCCCTTGCGCCTCTGCTAACGTGGCCGGGCTTCTTGGTGATCGACTCTGCCCAGGTGAGAAAAATGGAGCACACGAGGACAAGGGCAAAGGATGTTGGTAGCTGACTGAAATGGGAACTTTTCTCGACTGGGTTTTTGTTTGTTTTTTTGTTTGTTTGTTTTGTTTTTTAGGACATGCTCCTGAGCAATGCCATCAGCATCCACTTGGTAAAAGCAAAACAAAACTGGGGCTGGAGCAATAGCATAGCAGGGAGGGCATTTGCCTTGCACGCAGCCGACCCGGGTTCAATTCCCAGCATTCCCATATGGTCCCCTTGGCACGGCCAGGGGTAATTCCTGAGTGCAGAGCCAGGAGTAGCCCCTGTGAATCGCCGGGTGTGATCCAAAAAGCAAAAAAAAAAAAAAAAAAAAAAGCAAAACAAAAAAAAAACAAAGCAAAATGTGCAGAATTGGTGGGTCAAAGAGAAGTCTGTGAAGCAGAGGAAAGTTTCCTGAATGATGAGATTACTTGATGAGCTCAGAGTCCACGGCAAGCCAGGGAAATCAACAGAATCCTTGTTCCTCAACCCATCATTTCCCCTACCACCCAAAACCAAACTACATCAAACAAATGCAGTAGTTTCTAAGTGATGACCACAGTGGAAGGAGCAAAATCCACTGGTTCCCAAGAAATACAGACTATTGCCGAAGTTTAGAGCGAGGAGTTTATTCAGGAAGTGCAGAGAGCACTCCCCCTAGGAGAACACGGGCGAGTGACGGGAAGGGAGAGAAGCTAACGAAGATGAGATTCGAGCTACCGCTGGAGCGATGCCTGGAGCTTAACCCCACAGAGAAACTGGGAACCCAGTGCAGAACACAAACCGCATCATTCCATAAGAGAGCCAAGGGAATGAGGAGGAGACGCTCCTAACGCCCCCATCAGTCATTAGTCGAGGGTTTCTTCCTTAGAGAGATAAGTTCCTGGGAATACCCAGTCCAGTACTTGTGGCTGGAATTAGGCAGGTCACCAATGTAAGTCTGCTGAGTATGGGGCTACGTTACCTTACAATGGGCCCGCTGACGGGACCATGAGCTTTTACCAGCAAAGCTCCAGTATGTGGGTCTCAGGACTACTTCTCCGAATCGCATGGTGGCACTGGAACCGGGAGGTTCATCCTGCCTCCCAGTCCGCCCCTGATGTCAGAAGTCATGCCCTCAACCCGCCCCCAGGGCCATCTTGCCGCACACAGCAGTGAAGAGTCCCAGCAGGCACCACAACACCGGAGAATCCTCCGGGCCCCATACTGAGCCCATATCCCCGGGACACCCCCGATGGAGCAGGTGCAGTCTCCCCTCCTTCTCCAGAGGGAAGCCCAGCAACCGTGAGCTTCTACAAGCACGGCTCCAGTATGCGGGTGTCGGGACTAATTCTCCAAACCACGTTGGGAATAGCTTCCTGCAGAGATGTCTCTGGAAATGAACTACTTATAATTTAAAATCTCAGAAGCACGCAGCCGCAGAACTTTCCTGATATGCAAAGTGAACAATGGGAAATAAATGATCCAGCATCTGCCCCTGGAAGGCAGGCTTGAATGGTGATGGGAAAATCCGAGCAAAATATAATGCCCAAAAATGGAGAGAGAGCATGTGAGCAATTGTATGCCACAGAGGCAGGGTAAGGACTAGGATGGAAGTGGGGGGGATAATGGGGACATTGGTGGTGGAAAGTTTGCACTGGCGGAGGGATGGGTGATCGATCATCGTATGACTGAATCTCAAACATGAAAGCTTTGCAACTGTATCTCATGGTGGTTCAATAAAAAAATTAAAAAAAAAAACAGTGGGCCCTCTGAGAACTGCAGATTAAGTCAGGGATGTGAACAGTCACTAATCCTAAAACCATAGCATAGAAGGGGAAAAACCTCTGCCAGCACACAAAACTGTGTGCTAAGAGTCAGCGTCCAAAAGAAGCTTCACAGGTCTGTGACCTTAGGACACACGTACTAGAGGAAACGTACCAGAGGAAAGTCTCAGTGATTTGGAACCAACGTACCAATTCCAGACGAGACCATGTGCACAGGGGAAATTTTCCTCTGTCAAAGGGTCCCACTCCCAGCTAGTCAAGGGACGACCGTCTCCGAGGAAACTGGGAGCTGTAGTTTGCTTCCGCATTTTCCGTCAATCCGTCTGGCTCTTCTCTTGGAGTCCTTCCCCACCCAGCCCCTCAGGTGCATCTTTCATTCCTGCGGCAAATTCATCAACTCACGTTAGGCCTGCCACTATGCTGGGTGCTGGCAATATACAAATCCAACTCCCAGGCCCCGCCTATAACAGGCTGGTAAGTGTCAGAACTAAGACACACAGATTGGTTAAGAGCGACCTGAAGAGTGCTAGGGAGTGTTTCTAGTGATTCAAAGTCGGTGTTCCGTGCTAAGTGCTTTTCGAGGCTCAGTGGGTAATCAGGAAGAATTGGGGAGTGGAAGTAAGCCCCTTTCATTCCTAAGTCCGTGGTGTGTGGAGAATTCAGACATTTGTGCAGCTTCCTGGTTGCACCGACACGGCCTGCAGAATACGTTAAAAACAAGCAGCAAATCCCAGTGATGCAGCTATTCGGAAATCCTGCTGTGAATAAAGGATGTTTTTTAATTTGCTCGCACGTTCCAGAAAAAAAAAAAAAGAAAATCTCCTATTTATAGATGAATTCAACATTTGGATAATGATACTCTGGTGGCAAATAATTCAGCGCGGAGATTTCCTCTGTGTTTCCAGCTACACCTGTTTGGGTCTCATCCCTACATCTCACTTTTAGGAATCGTGCCAGAGCCCTCTGAGGAGAGTCCGCGTGTTACATCTCTTCATGTGTAAAAGGAAGCGAGCAGCATCTCACAGAGAACTGGGAGGATTAAATGAAAGAATGTAATGCATTGGATCAAGCCTGACACGGGGAAGGCAATCAGCAGAGTTTAGGAAGGAGCTCATCCCTCCCAGTAAGCTTCAGGCTTGTTTGAGAGATTACAATCAAATCTTACGCTGTGTTTTACAATAACAGCGATCAAATGCTGACTGATTTCTTGGAAGAAAATAAGGAGACCTTTGAAAATGCTGGCATCCATGGCAAGAGGCCAACCTACCAAATTAGCTATGTCACAAAGGCCGGTGGCTAGTCACGAGACAGGAATAGTGTGAGACCAGGGGCAGACACATGGGTTTACACTTATATACAACTAAGAGGATTCCAGCCTTTGGCTTATATATACATGGAAGTGCACACAAGTGCGTGCGCGCACGTGCATGCACACACACACACACACACACACACACACACTCCACAAACACAAAGCAACCCCCATCCAAAAAAACCCTTTACTCATAAACAAATATGAGTGAACTGCTTTTCTTGGGAGTAAATCGCAGTGTCAGAATTATCTTCCCATCCGAAAATCAGTAACCTGGCCAGATAGTAAACATTCTTAGACTCTGAGACAGAAAGCAATGTCTTCAATTCTTAGGGAATAGGTCAAGTAGAAATGCTAAACGACTTTTAGCATTTTGTATTTAAAAATATGAAAAGCAATCAGAGCTCAGGCACTGGGTTTTGCCCTGGACTCTGTCATCTTCCATCCTTATTCTAGAAGCATGGAGCTAAGAGTTTCCACTGTAATATCTCCTTGTAAATATCAACATAAATGACAATGAAGATTCTACATTACAGAGATTTTCATCAAAAGAACCAGGTGATAGACTATATAACCATTCACCAGCAAGAAACTGAAACTAGGGACCCTCAAGCTCCAAAGCCTCATCTCATCTCCACCCAGAAGGGCTCATTTGTTATTGCTGAAATTCTTCCATTCAAACAACATTTTTTTGATAACCAGATTCGCTTTCTTGAGTAGATCTTAGAGAAATAATACACTCTCTCTAAAAATAGTGATAATTTATTAGAGTTAGGATTTCTCATGTGAAAATCACGAAACTGGATGAAAAATCAAAGAACAACAAAGGAAATGAAAGTAAACAAATAAATTCTGAATGGTTCCTAATTCTCAGTCAATTCAGGCGTGTCTGTGGGGGGCTGCCCAGACAGTTTCAGAAGCTGGAGAGCACGCTCTGCAAGCAGGACCCCTGGGCTTGATGCCCCCACCCCCCACCCCGCTCTACACAGCCCCCTTATTACCACTGTGAGCAACCCCTGAGCACTGACTCAGGCGATGTGGTCCTTCCAAAAGAAAACCAATAAATGTGTCTGCATTTTCACCTAGTTTCTCAGAAACAGAATAAAAGAGTGGTAACGCATACAAACTCTCAATAGAGTTGGTTCTCAGCAGCTGTATAGAACCTTGGATAAGTCATTTCATTTCAAAAAGCTGAATTATCTGAAAATTCAGAATGACAATAGGATCTACTTCAGTCCCTATAAAGGTCCTTTAGAAATGAGAGAAATATATGAAGAACACTCAGAATAGCATTGACAGATAAAAGATTCTCCACAAATGGCAGCAGTTATTGTTTTAACCATCGTCAAATGGAGCCAGAAAGATAGTACAGCCAGCAGAGCGTTTGCCTTGCACATGTCCATACTGTTTTGGCCCCTGGCAATGCATATGGTCCCTTTACGGTCCCTGCCCGGAATGATCCATGAGTGCAGAAGTAGGAGTAAGTCCTGAACACAGCCAGGTGTGTCCCCTTCCCAAAAAATAATTTTTTTAGTTCAAATGTCAGAGCTACCAACATGTGCAGGTTTTGTTAAAAAGTCATACTCTAAAGATTCTGACTCAGAAGTTCTGAGGTGAGAGTCAGAATCAGTATTTTGACAAGAATGTCAAATGACTATGATATTAATGATAAGTTATCTTTTTTTTAAATACATACCTTTAAAAAAATAATGGCAAAAGGAGTTGGAATTATTAGGGGATGTGGTTTAAGGGAACTATAAAGATGAAGATAATGGCCTGTCTTTCTTCAATAAAATGGAAAAACCAAAGATCAAACCCAGGGTACGAAGAGCTGACAAAGGGCATAAGACCCTCGCTTCCCACCAGGCCAGCTCAGGCCCAATCCCTGACACGGCACATGATCCCCCAGACACTGACAGGAGTGGCCCCTGAACGCAGAACCAGGAGTGGGCACTTCTGGGTGTGGTCCAAAAACAAACAAACAAACAAACAAAATTCATAGCCAGAAAGGTAGGACACAGGTAAGGAAGGAGCCCACTTGTACAGGGCGACCTAGGTTCGATCCCGGGGACACCTTGAGTGCCACCAGAACTGATCCTTGAGCTCCGCCGAGATTCGACCCAGGTGGCCATGCCTTTGCACAGCCGCTCTGCTGCTGAACGACCAGGATCCAGAGCCAGCTATATTACTTGGGGTCCCAGCAAGTGCTTGCAGCCATGTTTCCAGACTGTGAACTAAGCGTTTGCCCCACACCGGCTAATGGGGGAAATATCCTTCTTCCTTGGTTTTTCTTCCCTCTGGGAGGAAGTGGCGTGGTGTCTGCCATATTCTGGAACTTTTAAACAGGTATGAACTTGGTGGTGCGGGGGAAAAAAAAATGTGTTTTGAACTTGAAACAGCGGGACGCTTGGGCAGTCTCGGGCGGGGGCCGGTGCCGGCTCGAGCTCCGCTGAGATTCGACCCGGATGGCCGTGCCTTTGCACAGCCTCTTTGCTGTGGAACGACCAGGATCCAGAGCCAGCTATATTACTTGGGGTTCCAGCGAGTGCTTGCAGCCATGTCTCCAGACTGTGAACTAAGCTTTTGCTCCATGCTGCTCCAGGAAGGGAAATGATGCAATTTCCAACTTAAATCTCCCTGGACTTAATTACTAAAATACAGAAATCCTAAACTTTATATCTCTTCATTCTCATCAGTGGAAAACTAATTATCAAATGTTTCCTTGTCAATAGGGCCGTATTCTTGGGGGATAAACTCCAACAAGAATAGTGAGTTCTGTGTTGAAACTCCAACAACAATAGCGAGTTTTGTGTTGAAATATGGAATGTAATCAAGTGTAAAGAGAAAAGGAAGTGAAATTTATCAGTTATACAGGGGGGTGGGGGCGGGGGGTGGGAAGTATACTGGATTTTGGGGGGGTGGTGGTGGAATATGGGCACTGGTGAAAGGGCGGGTGTTTGAGCATTGTATAACTGAGACATAAGCCTGAGAACTTTGTAACTTTCCACATGCTGATTCAATAAAATAAATTTAAAAAAGAAAAAAAATGATCCCTGAGTTCGAAGCAGTAGGATGCCCTGGACACAGCTCAATGTCACCCTCCACACCCAAGAGTGAACCTACTCCTGGACCACACAGCCACACGACACTTCATACCACACACCACCCATACTCTGAGAGTACCACACCACGTTGGATGGGGTCCAAAGTAGGAGGCAACCAATCTTAGAGGAAAATATTTTTTTACAGATTAATACTAAGAAGACATTATTTTTCAAAAGACACAAATAACTAGAGTAGTTACAAATCTAACTTAATGAGATGTGTTCCACAAATATGGAAAACGTTTTCTATATCTAGAGCTAGACATCATCGGTAACTAAATAACTACGAAAAACTCTTTTCTCTGTGAAATTAGAATAGCTATGAATGAGTTGTTATAAAATGAATAATGAATGACAGACTAAGGACTGGAATTAAAAATCTCACTGGTATCTCAACGCTAATTTGCTCTACAACCCTTAAGATGCTACCTACAATTTCCATATCATTTAAAAATAAGACTTTTGGTTTATTTCCTTACCCACGGAAAGAAAGGGTTAAAAGTTATTTCAAGCACTGAAAGCACTAACTATTCAAGATGCAGAAATACATATGCGTTTGCAGCCATGAAAGAGTAGACTTAGGAAAAGAATATGGTTACTTGTAACTATGTTTACAAAGTATTAAATGTAACAAAACTAACAACAGCAAAAGTAAATAAGATTACTAATCTCAATTCACACTAGGATAGAGCTTTTCATGGAAGATACAAAAAAACAAATATCAACAAGTGCACACTCCGTTTGAAAACAGTTCTCGGAGGGGCTGGAGGAACAGTACAGTCAGTACCGTGGTGATCTTGCACACTGTCAACCTGGGTTCAGTGTCTCGCACCGCTTGTGGTCCCTGAGTTTGATAGATAGATAGAGAGATAGAGAGAGAGAGAGAGAGAGAAGGAAAGAGAGAGAGAGGAGAGAGAGAGGAGAGAGAGAGAGAAGGATAGACAGGAGAGAGAGAGAGAAGGAGAAAGAGAGAGAGAGAGAGAGAGAGAGAGAGAGAGTCTCTTGCCCCATGCCTGGCTGTCTTCACTGGGGCCCCTCAGAGGGGGTGGGTTGAGTTTCCCTCCCCGCCCCAAGCAGAGCCCTGGCAGCCAAAGACCTCCGGAACCCAGCCACAGCCATGCTCAAGGCCCCTCTCCACATGTTTGGACAAGCCTCACGCATGAAGGAACCAGCAGAGGAACCCAGGTGTGTGGGACCCGGGGCTGAGATCTCCAAGCCTGCTCGGATCGGTAATGGGCCTCTTCCACCAAGGTCCCCCATTTTCCTGTAGCTAGGTGGTCACACCCAGAAACTACCCCCAGTGCCATGTAATCCCATCAACGGCCAACATCCAGAGCCTATAAAACTAAGCTCCAGAAAGTGACATTTTATAGCCTAGTTCTCCCTCTAGGAGAACCTGGCAAGCTACCGAGAGTTTCCTGCCCGCATGAGAGAGCCTGGCAAGCTCCCCATGGTGTATTCATATGCCAAAATCAGTAACAATGATGGGTCTCATTCCCCTGACCCTGAAAGAGCCCCCAATGCGGCACTGTTGGGAAGGATGAGTAAAGAGAGGCTTCTAAAATCTTAGGGCTAGGACGAATGAAAACATTACTGAGGCCTCTTGAGAAAATTGACAATCAATGGGATGATGATCGGGATGATGATGGTGATGATGACGGTATATGTATACATACATATGTAAGCATACAAGGCTTAACCTTCAAGTGCATGTTAGTGATCTCTTATAGAAGGGCTTTATGGCCCCTGGGTAAAATACAACAATCTTCACACTCTTTCCTCTAAGGAAACTTTTTTGGAGCATTTTCAGCAGTTCTTCATAACAAACAATACAAAATATATTATTTCGGTTCTGCTTTGGGGCAGGGGTTGTTTTTCGGGATGGAAACATCCAAACTACGGTGGTGCGAAGGTGTCATGGTGATGGGATTGGTGTTTGAGTATTAAATGTAATCAAATACTGTGAACTACTTTATAAAATAATTTTAAAAAAAATTTAAATGCTGCTCTCCAAAACAACTTGACCCAAAAAGAAATGAAAACCAACCAAACAACAAAGTAAAACCAGTGCCCTATGTCAGTGGTTCTCATTGATATCTGAGCAAATCATTTGGGGAATATTTCACAAATATCAATGCCCAGGCCTCATTCTCAAAAATTCTATTTGAGTTGACCTAGGTAAGAGCCCAACCATTTTGGAATATCTGAGATAAATCTTTTAAGGTCATAGTGGAGTCCCAAGCCCTGTACCGAAGTGCTCAAACTTTGCACACGTTCGCCTTACTCGGAATGCTTGTTTAAACACCTGTGATCAGGCCTTGCTCCCAGAGTTTGCTCAGATTGGGTCTGAGAATTTACAATCTACTTTTCAATCAATGCCAACGCCAGTCATCTATAGACCATGGACCATTCATGGAAACCACTCACCTATGCTGACTTTCCTAGAAAGCCGAGTCTGTGCCACCAAATCTTTCTAGTCTTAACTCACTGATATTTTTATCAGTAAAGAATGTACCTCAGAAGTGAAAAACCTAACCACCTAGGAGCTGGAGAGATAGTACAGTGGGCAAGGGGCGATCTGGGTTCGATCTCTGGCAACCCGAGCCTGCCAAGAATGACTTCTGAGTGCAGATCCAGGAGTAACCTGAGGCCCACCAGGTGTGATAAAATACAAATAAATTAATTAAACAATATCACAAATCACGAAATCCCATTAATCGTCGATTTCTCGAGCGGGCTCAGTAACCTCTCCATTCGTCCTTTCCCTGAGATCTTAGAAGTCTCTCTTGACTCGGCCCTCCCAACGATGTCGCACTGGAGACTCTTTCAGGGTCAGGGGAATGAGATCCAGCTTGTTACTAGATTTAGCATATGAATACACCATGGGAAGCTTGCAAGGTTGTCCCATGTGGGCAGGAAACTCTCAGAAGCTTGCCAGTTTCTCCCAGAGGGAGAAGCAGGCTACAAGATATCATGCGGCCGCACGCTTCTGGGACCTTGCTTTTTAAGTCTCTGGATGTTGGCCGTTGATGGGATTACACACACCTGGGTTCCTCTGCCGATACCTTCATGCATGAGGCCTGTCCAAACGTGTGGAGAGGGGCCTCTGGCATGGCTGTAGCTAGGTTCCGGTAGTCTTTGGTCGCCGGGAGCTCTGCTCGGAGTGGGGAGGGAAGCTGGAGCCAATCCCCTTCGAGGGGCCCCGGGGAAGACAGCCAGGCATGCGGGCAAGAGACTCTGTATTGCTCTCTTCTGGAAGCTTGCTTTTAAGTCTCTGGATGTTGGCCGTTGATGGGATTACACAATAATTAAACAATAAATAAATAAAAATATATAACCTTGGGTAAAGAGAGGGTGCTTGCCTTGCACACAGATGACCTGGGTTTGACCTCTAGAATCCCATATGGTCCCCAACCATCACCAGAAGTGACCCCAGAACACAAGGCCCAGGAGTAAGCCCTGAGCCTGCCAGATGTGGCCCAAAACATTTGTCTGTTTTTTTTCATTTGGGGGCCACACCTGGCGATGCTGAGGGATTACTCCTGGTTCTGCACGCAGGAATCACTGCTGGCGGGTTTGGGGGAATCATCTGGGATGGCTGGGATCAAACCCCGCTTGATCACATGCAACGCAAACGCCTTACCTGCTGGACTATCACTCCAGCCTCCTGGCTCAAAACCTTTAAAACAAAAACAAAAAAAAAAAAACCTATAACCCAGGAACTGGTCTGCATGTGAATTTAGGGAATACGTGTACCTTTGGTCCAATGATCAAATGCATCCTTTCATCTGCACAGCACTTCCCGGCCTGCAGAATGGTGCCCGCACTGAACTGCGCGCAGCTCTTTACAGGAACCCTTCAACAAAGCAGGACTCCTGGGCACTGCCCCTGGCTCTGTGCCTGGTATATTTTTAAGTAATGACACAAGGTTTGCCCTAGAGGCTCCACTCAGAACTTTATTTTTACCACAGAGAGTGAGTCTATTGTGACAAATCTAATGACAGCCTTAAAGACGACTTTACAGCTACCGCCCAGATAACGCAGTGCCGAACAATCCCCCACAGTCTCCCAGGCACAGCCCTCGGGTCATCGCTCAAAACAGATGTGCTCCCAGCGGGTAGGGCGTTTGCCTTGCACGCGGCCGACCCGGGTTCGATTCCCAGCATCCCATATGGTCCCCTGAGCACTGCCAGGAGTTAATTCCTGAGTGCAGAGCCAGGAGTAACCCCTGAGCATCGCCAGGTGTGACCCAAAATGCAAAAAAAAATAAATAAATAAAAACAAAACAAAACAGATGCGCTCCCCAGGACGCTGCTCTGCACATTCTCGTTCCCCTGTGCCCTCTCTGTTTACAGGGCTCAGATCCTACCGGGAGGCAAAGCCGGGATGCCGGATCGCAGAGCCCATGCCAGCATCCAGGCTAGGGCATTCGTCAGCTCTCGCAGCAGCAGGGGGAATAAGCGGAGACCGTTTGTAACGCTTTCTACCGCTCACTGGCAGGATTGCAAACTGACAGCTTCAACAACAACCAAAATAAATAATAATAAAGAAGAAAAATGCTTATGGAATTAGATTCACCCTGAATTTTCCTACATTTCTAAAGACTTTCTATAAAACAGAAAGCCGTGGTTTAGTGTCAGTTACTATTATGGCAATAAAATAGATTCCCCTGTTGTCCTTGAAGGCTACAGTTTGACTCAGCTTTAAAGAACTATCTGCTCTGCCTTATATCCTGCATTACATTCTCTCTCAACAGAATTAATGCTACATGAAATCCTACGTTATCTGTATCCAACTGTGTGATAATTGGTATCTCAGGCAGAGTTAAATCCAAGAAAAAGTAAAGAGTAGAGTGCCATAGTCAAATGACCTTTGTCTCTAACATGAACGGTTTAACATTCAAAAACCAGTCAAAACAGCTCGATATATTAATTTTAAAAGTATACATAAATGTACTGGAGCAATAGCACAGCAGGTAGGGCATTCGCCTTGCACGCAGCCAACCCGGGTTCTATTCCCAGCATCCCATATGTTCCTCTTAGCACCTCCAGGAGTTATTCCTGAGTGCAGAGCCAAGAGTGACCCCTGTGCATCTCCAGGTGTGACCAAAAAAAGCAATATATATATATATGTATATATATATATATATATAAAACAATACCTCATAAATACAAGACTATGGCCCTTGCCTGGTAAATGGTCAACCTGATTCAATGCTTCAGTCCCTGGCATTGCTAATGATCCCCCCCAAACACTGCTAGGAGTGACCCCTAAACACAAACCAAGGAGCAGCCCCTGACACCACTGCATATGGCCCAGACTATCCCACGCCCAAAAAATAACCCAATAAAGTACCAGAGGATAAGTCCAATATCTGACAAAATGCAGAAAACACACTTGACAAAAATCAAAATACATTCACGTTTAAAAGTTCTCACCAAACAAATCATAGAAGTTCTTCGACTGTATATGAAAAACCTGAGATGATGCAATTAATGGGGAAAGATTAGTTAGGAAAACTGAAAACAAAGATTTCTATCATCACTCTTGTTCAATATATTGCACAAAGCCCTAGTCAATGCAGTAAAAGCAAAAGAAAAGGAATAAAGTGCATACAGATTGAAATAAGAAAAACACCAAAACTAACTTGCTAGGAGTCATAATAGGCTTATGTTAATACAAATTTGAAAACCTGAGGAAATAGACAAATACTAGCAGAAATGATAGATCATTTTGGGTGGGTAGCAGAATAAAGGGACAATACTGAAAAATACTCAACTGTATTTCTATATAATAGATACTATAAATTTTAAAATATATGTATAATAGAATTTTAAAAAATAAACACCTTAGAAATGAGTCAGAAAGAGAGAGACAGACATAGAAAGATTGCACTCATCTGCGGAATATAGAATAACAGAGTAGGAGACTAACACCCAAGAATAGTAGAAATAAGTACCAGGAAGTTGACTCCATGGTTTGGAGGCTGGCCTCACATTTTGGGGAGAGGGCAACTCAGAGAAGGGATCACCAAGTATAATGCGGTCGGAGGCCATGCGGGGGGTGATGCGGGCTGAATGTGGGCTAGAGACTGAACACAGTGGCCACTCAACACCTTTATTGCAAACCACAACACCTAATTAGAGAGAGAGAACAAAAGGGAATACCCTGCCACAGTGGCAGGGTGGGGTGGGGGGAGATGGGATTGGGGAGGGTAGGAGGGATGCTGGGTTTACTGGTGGTGGAGAACGGGCACTGGTGAAGGGATGGGTTCCCGAACTTTGTATGAGGGAAACATGAGCACAAAAATGTATAAATCTGTAACTGTACCCTTACGGTGATTCACTAATTAAAAATAAATAAATAAATAAATAAATATAAAAATAAAAATTTTTAAATAAAATAAACACCTTAGCCAGACGAGACCCCAAGTGGCCCTACATGAACAGCTCCTCTGTTCCTGAACGCCCGTGATCCCGGAGGCCCACTGACTACTTTCGGCACCCAGCGGCTTCTTGCAGAAATGCCTCTAGACTGTGAACTAAGCTACGGCCCCATGCCGCTCTGGAAGGGGAAAGGTTTTTCTCTCTTGGCCTTTCCTTTTCTTTTAGAGCCCACAAAAGAGAGATATGAGCTTGCAGGGACACAATTTCTGGCAGAAATTTCTCTGAACTTAATTACTAAAATACCAGAAATCCAAAACCACAACCTTATATGATCTTCATTCTCAGCAATGGAAAATAAATTATCAAATGATGCTTTTTCGGCAGGTCTGATTGTTGGGGGAAAATTCCAAATAATAATAGTGAGTTTTCTTGTTGAAATACTGAGTGTAATCAAAGTAAAGAAAGAGTAAAGTGAAAATCATCAGCCACTCGGGGCGGGGAGGTGGGAGGGGAGGTATACTGGGGTTCTTGGTGGTGGAACATGTGCACTGGTGAAGGGATGGGTGTTTGATCATTGTGTGACTGAGACTTAAGCCTGAAAGCTTTGTAACTTTTCAAATGGTGATTCAATAAAAAAAAAAAATTTAAAAAAGAGGAAGAAGCAAAGAATATGAAGCATCAGGGAAGAATTTTTTGTGTGCCAGAATCTGTGATCAAAGATTTTAAAAGATAGTTTCGCTTAATTTTCCAATTAAATCAATGGTTTAAGTTTCATTGTTGTTCCCACTTTACAAATGAAGAAACTCAGACTTAGGAAAGTCAAGGTTCTGACGTGGAGAGCCAGACCCACCTAGCTCCAAAACAGCCATTCTTTCAGGACGGCACTATGCTTTTGCCACAGGATGACTTGGGGCTGGGCGGGGAGTCAGTCCCAAGGGTCGCTATAATGAAATACTCTGAACACAAAGCCAACAAAGAGGAAACCAGAACACAAAAACAAGTCGCCAGGAGGTCATGTCAAAAAACCATCAGGTCTGTACTAATAAAGCAGTGAATGCAATTATTGCTGCAGGACTATTCCAGTTTAAAATGCAGACTCGGGAGCTGGAGCGACAGTACAGCAGGTACTGCTCTTGCCTTGCATGCAGACAACCCGGGTTCGAGCTCCAGCACCCCATATGGTCTCACCCAAGCACCACCAGGAGTGATTCTTTTTAAAAAAAAAAATTATTAGTAAATCACCGTGAGGTACAGTTACAAACTTATGAGTTTTTGTGTTTGTTTTTCAGTCATACAGTGATGGTTTACCCATCCCTCCACCAGTGCCCATTCTCCTCCACCAATGATCCCAGTATCCCTCCTACCACCCCCACCCCATCCCCCACCACCCCACCCTGCCTCTGCGACAGGGCCTTCCCTTTTGTTCTGATTCTTTTGGGTGTTGTAGTTTGCAACAGAGGTATTGGGTGACCTTCATGTTCAGCCAGGAGTAAGCCCTGAGCACTGCCAGGTATGACCCCAAAAACAAAATAATGAATTAACTAAATTAAAATGCAGATCCATTTACTTAGAAATTCATCAGTTAGCTCTTTCTAAACTACGGTGATCCTTGCTACCCATATTAGAGAGGGAAATGTACTCACCAGAGCTTACGATTTGCAAGGAATAAAATTAGACAAGCTACCTTCTCACATTTTTTCCTGTCTAATTCACCAGCGTTTGTATCTCTGCCTCATGTTTTACAGCTGTTTTCTTGCAAAGTTTCAGAGTGTTCTGTTAAACTGTCCTATCTTTTCATAAAACCTGTCCTGTGAACACAATACCTTTATCTAATCCTGTTGAGGAGGTGTAAATGGTTGCAAAGGACACAGAGCTATTTTTGTTTGATTTGGGGAGCCCCCCCAAAGCAGGGCTCCAAAGGCCCTGGGTCCCAGGGGGAATCCTCAGACGTTTGGGCCGCTAGGTCAAGGACCCGGAAAAGGGATGTGGGGCAGTGCTCTGGATCTCCAGGGCTATACTGAGGTGCCCTGTGATGCCCGGGATTCAAATCTGGGTCAGCACAAGTCAGATATGCACCTGTACGTCTCTCCGGCCCAACACAACAGTTTTTTTTTTTTCAAAAGAAACTTGAGGATATTTTTCAAAGGGCTTAAGTTCATCAATTAAAATTTTGACCGAATAATTCTAGTTTGAAACATTTATCTCAAAAGAATAGGTACGGAGAAAGCCTTAAATGCAAAAGCATTCATTAAAAAGCAAAAATTGGAAGAAAAGGATCTAAGGTGTTTAATAATAGTGAAAAACCTGAGTAAACTATGATGACTCCAACTGAATGGAATAAGATTCTTCTGGTGATTGATAAAAATGTTCCATATATGTTATCTCTGAGAAGTACTTATAAATAGTTTCCATTTTGTACTTAAAGCTTTTGTTGTCGTTGTTGTTTTGGGACCACACCCAGCAATGCACAGGGGTTACTCCTGGCTTTGCACTCAGGAATTACTCCTGGCGGTGCTCAGGGAACCGTATGGGATGCTGGGATAGAATAAAGCTTGGCAGCACATGGGGCTGGATCGAAAGCACACGGGTAGGGCGCTTGCCTTGCACGCTGCCGACCCGAGTTCAAATCCAGCATCCCATATGGTCCCCTGAGCACCGCCAGGAGTAATTCCTGAGTGCAGAGCCAGGAGTAACTCCTGTGCATCGCCAGGTGTGACCCAAAAAGGAAAAAAAAAAAAAAAAAAAAAGCTTGGCAGCACACAATACAAACTTCCCACCCACTGTACTATTTCCAGCCTGTACTTAATGCATTTCTAAAGGTTTAAATTTGTTGTCTCTTTCTTGTTATAATTAAAAACAATAAAAAGATTTTCCATTTTGAAAAAAGCAGCTTAATAATACAAATATTATAATAAAGTAGAACTATACTCATTATTCTTGAGACTAAGAAATCTGAAATAAAACACCCATAAATGCTAACTGCAGACATGCTTACTGATGAGAATATGGATGGTTTCTTGTATGTTTTCCAAATTATCTTTACTGAATTTAGCAAACATTTGAGGTCCTAAGATTAAATATTATACATCTTAATAAAGATGTATAAGAGAGTGAAATCTTATGTTTGTAATATTCAGTCATCATTTTCTCCCTCTAAAAAGTTTGAAAAAAATAATATGATGCAATATAAGATTATACACTAAAAATCTATTACATAATTTTTGTGGTATAAAATGATAATATGCATTTTCAATTATGTTTAATACTATTTATATTTAATTATTTTGATTAGCAATACAATCTTCAATCTTTCCAACCACAGACTCATGAAATATCAAAAAAGAGAAATAGGAGTTGGAACAACAGAACAGAGGGTAGGGCTTGTACATCGCTAACTTGGGTTAGATACTCAACACCCCAAGCTCTCCCAGGAGTGCTCCCTGAGCACACAGCCAGGAGTAAGTCCTGAGCACCACTGGCTGTGACCCCAAAACAAATGAAAAATGAAACAAAACATTCTATTTATTCGGATCACTGAGATTTTTTAAATATCAGTTTCAAGAGCAAAAACAGGGTAAAAATTACATAATGCTAAATACAAGCACTTAGTAAATATTTTCTACTAACCTCAATAGTTTGGCCACAAAGAATTTCATAACATACTGACCAAGTTAGTGTTTGTCTAATTGATAGGCAATTTCTTCTCTTATTATCATAACAATAATTGATTTGGTTAAGTTAAATGAACTAGCACATAGAAATACATACTTATATATATTTACATAGAAATACAGAGAAATACTAAAGTAGTATACAGCATGTAGTAAATATTTTTTTAAAGTCGAGTATTATTTTTAACCATTTAACAGGTAATTTGGCAGGGGGAGGACCCACACCCAGTGAGGCCCCTGGCTCTGCACTCAGGAATCAGTTCTGGTGGGGCTCAGGGGACCATATGGGATGCCAGGGATAGACCCAGGTCGGCCCCATGAAAGGCAAGCGTCCTTCCTGCTATACTATCACTCCGCCCCACCCCCAACACATAATTTTGAGAAATGACTCTGTCTGCGATGAAGCTACCGTCATTAATCATAGCGCTAAAGGGAAAGTCCTTTCCATCAGCACCTACCTGGGCCTACATCAGAGCTCCATGATCAATAGCAAAATAGGGGCAGAATATTCATATCGCTGAAAAGAGAAATGATCTCTTTCCTCTGCGTCTCCTGAGAAGAGTAGGTTCTACCCACAGTCAAAGCCAAAAAGGGTAGCATGTGCACTACTATGTAAGTGGCAAGGAGGAGGGAAAGGATAGCCAAGTCTCTGGAAGTGATCGCAGTCAGGTGCTTCAGTCATGAAATCTGAGGGGCGGTAAGAACAGAGCTGTCGTGTCTGCAAGGAGCCTCTTCCCTTCAGACCCTACTGCCCTCTCCTCGGGCTGTACCCTTGGTGACTGTCCCACTCGAATCACTAGTGCCATCTGACTCCGGGAACATGGCATCCTCAAAGGAAATAGAAGGGTATCACTTAGCAACAGCCATTCTGGAATTAACCAGAGGGGGAAAATTGTCAATGAAAAGTACAATCAATGTCATAGAAGAAAAAAAGTCATGAATCACAGTTACATTCTATGTTCCAAGGAGGAAAGCACATTTAGAGTTAAGTGCAACTTTTAAAGACAAATGGATAATACCGGAAGTTGGATTAGCCTGCGCAGAGACTACCTGAAACCTGGATAAAGTTTCCACAGCGGGGCTGGAGTGACAGCACAGCGGGGAGGGCATTTGCCTTGCATGCAGCCGACCCGAGTTCAAATCCCAGCGTCCCATATGGTCCCCCGAGCACTGTCAGGGGTAATTCCTGAGTGCATGAGCCAGGAGTAACCCCTGAGCATTGCCAGGTGTGACCCAAAAAGAAAAAAAAAAGTTTCCACAGCAAGGAGCAGAAAGGAGGCACCCAGGTGGATTGGTGACAGAGATGCCCTTGGCAAGAAACAATCTCCCCTTCTCCCCCCCCCCCCCCACTGCTGCCATCAGGAAAGATCTATATGGCATTGAACTTTACCCTGGGCAGGACACAGGGCCTGCACCAAACACCCGGCTCCCCCGTTCCACAGTCCCTCACTGACCATCTCGATGACCTCTCACGGCCACTACTGGTGCCTGCCACAGTGAATCTTCATTGTCCTCAGTTACAGACCTTGAAGGAAAACTCTTTGAGGAGAGCTCCATAGACTGAGCTAGTTGGTGGGGGAGAGAGAATTTTCTGGAGTCCTTACTCGCAGCAAACAGGCCGGCCCTGCAAATCCACACCTGAGTGCTCGTAAAGTGCCACAGAGGGAGAGAAGCCGTAGGCGCACCACACAGAGACACTCGGGGAAAGCCGTAGGCCCACCCAGCACAGCGACTGAGGGAAAGAACCCGCAGACCGACCCCAGCAAAGCCACTCAGGGAAAGAAGCCATGGGACCATCACAGCAGGGACACTGAGGGAAAGAAACGGTAGAGCCGCCACAGCAGAGACACTCAGGGGAGAACCATAGGCCCACCCCAGCAGAGCCGTCTCTGGACTGTGAACTGGGCCACCAGCTGGGTCCAACCGCAGCCTCCTCGTAGCCGGCCCTGTCAGCTTACCCAGATACCACCCGGCTCCGTGTGACTGAGGCGGCCGGAGGCACTGCCCACCTGAAAACCCCTGGTGGTCCTCAGGCGGACTCAAACTCAGCTCCTAGCTGGGACTGGCACTGGACACTGTGAATTTCAGCATCACCCCCAGATATGCCCCGTTGATGCTCCGGCCAGTGACAGCACTTGAGGACACAAACTCCCACTCATCCCCCAGGCCCACTTGAGCACAGACCACTCAGCCTCCAGTGGCGGAGAGATAACGGGACGATAACAGAACTCACCTACTCCAACACAGCCAGTCAACAGCCTAGAAAGAATTCCTGATACAACAGAGCCGGGCGGGCTACTTAAGAACATTTCAAAGCAACAGTCCTATTGATGATCACTGAAATAGAAGATCAATGACTGTCTGCAACAAAGAAAAAGAGGAAGAGGAGGTTTGAGCAAGTTTATACTGAAATTGTATAACTAAAGAATACAGTAGCTATGGGGCTGGAGTGATAGCACAGAGGGTAGGGCGTTTGCCTTGCCCTATCCCATATGGTCTCCTGAGCACCGCCAAGAGTAATTCCTGAGTGTAGAACCAGGAGTAACCCCTGTGCATTGCTGGGTGTGACCCAGAAAGCAAAAAAAGAATACAGTAGCTGAACTAAAAAAAAAAATCAATAGATAGGATCAATAGCAAAATGGAAGAAGCTGAAAATCAATCAGTGTCCTCAAAGATAAAGCAGTGGAAACCATCCCCAAAAAGTTCAACAAGAAGATGAAAGAATTTTAAATAAGAAAGATAACACAAGAGCTATCTGTGACAGGATCTGGAGGAACACCTCTCACATCAGAGGGGTTCCAGAATAAGAAAGAAAGAATAGGACAAAATTATATTTGAGTAAATAATATGTAAGAACTTCCCCAAGTTTAAAAAGACATCCACTCCGGGAAGGCACAAGAATTCCAAACAAAATAAACCCAAACAGATGCATATTCTACACACATTATTATTAAAATTTTAAAAAGAATTTTGATTAAAAGTAAAAATTTTAAAATAATGATAAAGAGGAGGGCTGGAGCAATGGCACAGCGGGGAGGGCGTTTGCCTTGCATGCTGCCGACCCAGGTTCGATTCCCAGCATCCCATATGGTCCCCTGAGCACTGCCAGGAGCAATTCCTGAGTGCAGAGCCGGGGTAATCCCTTCACATCACTAGGTGTGACCAAAAAAGCAAAAAATAAAAAATAAAAATAAATAATGATAAAGAGGAAATCCTAAAAGTGGCAAAAGAAAAGCAGACAAATAAATACCCTCACCCCAAATAAGTCTATTAGCAGATTTCCACATAGAAATTCTACAGGCCAGAAGGGCAAGGCTGAGTAGAAAAGAGCTCCAAGAATGTTCTGCTCAGTTGAGCATCTCTCAGAGGTGGAGGAAGAGTAAAGAGCCTTTCACATGAACAACAGTTAAAGAAATTCACTGTTGGGCTAGAGCGAGAGTACAGTGGGAAGGGCGTTTGCCTTGCACATAGCCTTCCAGGGTTCAACCCCTGGATCCCATATGGTCCCCCAAGTATCTGTGCATCACCAGGTATGAACCAAAAAGCAAAAAATATATATGTATATATTGTCACTAAACTAGTCTTTGAATAAATCATTCGTATATTTGCATTAAGAAAAAAATACACCTAAGAGTAGCAAAATACCTAAAGTACATAAAATGTGACACAGGAGAATAATAGGGGCTATTTGTTCTCAGTGATTTCTTCTTAACTTCATCAATTCTGAATTTCAAATATTGACTTTTTTTTAGTTCCAAAATTTATATTTGGTTATTTTTTAGTTCGTCTTTGTTTTTTTGAAAAAATATTGCAGAACTCCAGTTATATATTTTTTCACTCCTTCTTGGTAGTTTGTAGTTTTCTAAATCAAAACTTAGTTTGATCTCATCTAAGTTTCTGAAACTACAAGTTCCTGGCATTTCT
This sequence comes from Sorex araneus, assembly GCF_027595985.1. Lineage (NCBI taxonomy): Eukaryota > Metazoa > Chordata > Mammalia > Eulipotyphla > Soricidae > Sorex > Sorex araneus. The sequence goes on from NC_073306.1 coordinate 204,538,915, forward strand.
TATGATCGTTGTAATATTAGAAGCCTATAGTGAGATCTTCAATTTCTCTTCTTCCGGTACCGATAATTTGTATCATTTCTCTTAATAATTTTTGTTTATATAGAAAACCTTTCAGAAAAATTTTACGATGCCATTGATTTTGTTCCCAATTTTATGGCTCTTTGCTCTTAAACTTCCCATTTCATTTTTCTGTATAAATGAGGCCTATTTCACCCTATCGATGTCTAGAATTTTTTAATTGTTAAGTTTGATTAATTTCACCAGTCCATAAAACGCCATGCTTAATTTTTCCCTTTTGTTTCTGTATAATTTTTTTTCAGGCGTAGTTGAGAGAACATGCTTACGAGGTTACTGCCTAGGATGAAATGAATGACTGGGCGCCCACCAGCGGGGCGTGCGTGAGCCCCTCCACCACTGCCCTGAAGTAACCCAGCTCTATGCCTGGAAGTTACGGAGTTGTCATAAGAGAACATCCGTTCCACTGGATCTTCCATTTTTGGGTTTTTTTTTCCTCCAAAACGTCAGAAGTGACCAAGATATCGTCTATGTTGGTGCTGGAGAGATAGCACAGTGAGGGCATTTGCCTTACATACAGCCGACCTAATTTCGATCCCCAACATCCAATATATTCCCCCAAGACCAGCCAGGAGTGATTCCTGAGCAGAAGTGATCCCTAAACATTTGTCAAGTGTGGCCCGAAAATAGACAGACAAAAGGAGATACAGTCTATATAGACGCCAAATTGCAATTCTGTGTACATGAAAATTACATAATGTTATAGCAATATTCCCTCAATGTAAATTATTAAAAGTATAAAATATTAATAGAGAACTTATTATTTTAATACAGCAAAAGCTTGGAATTGAACCCGGGTTGGCCATCTGCAAGAGCACCTTATGTGCAAGGGCACCTCTGTCTCAAGCCCCACAAAAACAGAGTCCTATATTATTTGTCTTGCGTGTGTGCTTTGGCTTCTCTGGAACTAATATTAAAATGCGGATGCTTAACTAAAGCTTATTTCAATACCCACGTTCTGACATTCAGCTAGTTCTTATCCAATCCCAGGCATTCACCGTCAAGCAAAGGACATTCCTTAGGAGACAACTCCTAAATTACCTGCCCAGTTTCGGTACCTCCATTACATGAAATTACCCTCTGATAAATACAAAAACACTCCAGTGACCACTAGGGACTTGAGGCCAGCTTGCCTAACAATTCAGACCTTGGCATTGACTGATTTCATCTTTTATTGATAAGGAAATTGCTCATTATTGCAGCCCCTCCAGGTGACATTATTCTCTGTACAGCCAAAGTCATTACGCAGTGTCAGAAGGTTTGACGTGTCTGAAATTTGCCCACTCACAGTGTGTGGTGGTCACATCTCTTATTAAAAATGTAAAAAGACAAGCATGCATAAAGAAGTTAGAGGGTGAGTTCAATTTTTAATCATTCTCACCTGTCCTCCGGACACAAGATGGCTTAAATTTAGTAACATCTCACTTGAGTTTTCTTGAGGGCAGCAAAAATTAAATCCCATGCTCTGGAGCATGAAAAGTTTCACAAATTTCACAATTTTAATAGCTTCTTTTTGTATTTTGTTTTGCTTCCGGACCACATCTGGTGCTGCTTGGACCTACACACAGGGGTCACTCCTGGCCTTGGGGATCAAACCCAAGGTGGCCATGTGCAAGGCAAACCCCCTACCTGCTATACTATCTCTCCAGCCCACCCCCAATTTCAAGATTTTGATCTCTTCTGAATAAATGACAAAGAAAAAATAAAAGTTTTATCTGAGAGATTAGAAGAATGAATGAAAAGTTTCTAGCTTATCAAATACAAATAACTATTACAATTTATATTAGTATAGCACTGTCAATAGTATAGCGGGTCGGGCACTTGCCTTGCACGTGGCCGACCCGGGTTCGATTCCTCCGCCCCTCTCAGAGAGCCCGGCAAGCTACCAAGAGTATCCCGCCCACACGGCAGAGCCTGGCAAGCTCCCCGTGGCGTATTCAATATGCCAAAAACAGTAACAACAAGTCTCACAATGGAGACATTACTGATGCCTGCTCGAGCAAACCGATGAGCAATGGGACAACAGTGCAACAGTGCTATACTGGTTTGCTTAAAACTTTTATTTTTCCATAACTGATTCTCAGAACAGCATGCTAAAAAAATACTGTTACAGCATATTGCAGCACAGATAAAATATTATGCAGCTAGGCAAAACAAGTGCTGTGTATAAAAAGTATGAATACATTTGTAATATGTTAAATACAAAATGGTAGCTGTAAAATTTACTAACTTGAAAATACATAAGCACATCTATGTTCCCTGAAGATCTAAACAGCCACAATATGGAAACAAACCCAGATAAACACACCACACACACACACACACACACACACACACACACACACACGAATACTACGTAGCTATAAGAAAAGATGAAATCTTGCATCTTGCTACAACTCAAATGGAACTAAAGTGTCATGTTAAGTGAAGTGAGTCAGAAGGAGAAAGGGAAAAAACAGATGCTCTCGTTTTTATGTGAGAAACAAAGCAAGAGAATAGACAAAGACCACTGAAAAGAAACCCTAAGACTGTCAACAGAACTGAATTTACCCAAGGGAGGTGGAGGGAGGGGAAAGAAGGGGCAGATGAAAGGGACACAGAGACAGTGGCGCGGGATGCTGGCGTTTTACTGATAGGTGTGGCATAGTAATGCTGTACGTCTAAAATAGTATTGCTGTAAACCATGCTACCTCAACTTTTTTAAAAAATATAATGTATTGTTAGATACATTTATATAGAAACTACATAATACATATCCACATATGTAAAGAAAAAGCAATGAAAGATACCCACCAGCTGGTCTCTCTGAATTGTGATCACTATCTTTTCTGTCTATTCTATTTTCTGGCATTTCTGTAATAGACATATATTGCATATATCACCGGTAAAAAAAAATAAGCATATGATAAATGGAATACTCACTGTATATTTTTTATTTTGGCTTGTTAGCCCCACTGGGCAATGCTCAGGGGTCACTGCTGGTTCTGCTCTCAGGAATTAGTCATGGTAGTGCTCAGGGGACCATATGGGATGCCGGGGACTGAACCCAGGTCAGCCAAGTGCAAGGCAAGAGCCTACCTGCTGCACTCTTGCTCCTACCCCTCATTGTACTTCTTTTTTTTTTTCTTTTTTCTTTTTTTTTGCTTTTTGGGTCACACCCAGCGATGCACAGGGGTTACTCCTGGCTTTTCACTCAGGAATTACTCCTGGCGGTGCTTGGGGGACCATATGGGATGCCGGGGATCGAACTCGGGTCGGCCGCGTGCAAGGCAAACGCCCTACCCGCTGTGCTATCGCTCCGGCCCCTCATTGTACTTCTTAAGAATAATTTTTCTGTAAACATATTCACTGTTTATGGAGAAATGGAAACTGCTTGAACCGGTTTTTAAAAAAGCATTATCTGGGAAATCAGAACACAGGGCGTCTCCCCAGTCCTGGCATTAAAGACTGCTAGTTCGGGAAAGTTCAGCACAGAACAGACGGGAGTGATGGCTCAGCCTATTCCTCTAGGAAGCAAAACTCCGTTAAGGATCAGAGTTCTGTTATGGATCCAGAAGGTTCGAGCTCAAGACCTATTCAGGAGCAGAGAAAGGGACAGAGATGAAGAGGAGAAAGAGAAAGCGTGACATCGCGCTTCCTACCTGACTACCCACCACCTCACAGAATTCTGCGAAAACAACAGACTACTTAATACATAGGACATTTTGGCAATTGGTTATAAGCAGCAACCCTGGAGGTCCAGAGTGATGATACAGCAGATAGGCCCTTGCCTTGCATGCAGTGACCCGGATTCAGTCCCTGGTGCCATATATTGTGCCAAGTCTGCCCGAAGTGATCCCTAAGGCAGAGCTAAAGAGTAAGCCCTGAGCATCACCCAGTGTGGCCCAGGAAAGAAGGGAAGGAGGGAAGAAGGGAGGAAAGGAGGCAGGGATAAAGGAAAGAAGGGAGGGAGGAAGGAAAAGGAAGCGAGGGAGGGAGGAAGGGAGGGAGGAAGGAAGGAAGGAAGGAAGGAAGGAAGGAAGGAAGGAAGGAAGGAAGGAAGGAAGGAAGGAAGGAAGGAAGGAAGGGAGGGGGGAAGAGGGAGAAGAGAGATAAGGAAGGAAGGAAGGAAGGAAGGAAGGAAGGAAGGAAGGAAGGAAGGAAGGAAGGAAGGAAGGAAGGAAGGAAGGAAGGGAGGGAGGGAGGGAGGGAGGGAGGGAGGGAGGAAGGAAGGAAGGAGGGAGGGAGGGAGGGAGGGAGGGAGGGAGGAGGGGAAGAGGGAGGAGAGATAAGGAAAAAAGGAAGGAAGGAAGGAAGGAAGGAAGGAAGGAAGGAAGGAAGGAAGGAAGGAAGGAAGGAAGGAAGGAAGGAAGGAAGGAAGGAAGGAAGGAAGGAAGGAAGGAAGGAAGGAAGGAAGTGTTGGAATATTTCCCCTTTTCCAGCTGCCTTCTGGAGTTTTGTCACAGAAACCTTTTGTCACAGAAACCTAGCTGATCTTTGACCCAGATCTAAGGTGCTAGCCAGAATTGATTTGACTTTGTAGATTCCAGGCTCTGGCCCAGCCTAGTCTTTGGAATGTAAATTTCAGGTGCTGTCTAGTTTGTAATTGACATGTAGATTTCTTGCTGCAGCCCAGCCTGGTCTTTGGGATCTAAATCCAAGTGCTTTCAGCCCAAGGAAGGCTTTGGTTTTGCTTTTGTATCTTCTTTCCGGGGGCCTAGATTAAGGGCCTGCAGATACAAGAGAATTATGTTGCCTCAACGTTCTTCCTGTAAGATCTTTTGGTGCCTTTGGTGACGTCAATGTATTTCGCCCTTTGGAAGGGCCATGATGAATAAAAGGGGTTCGGAGAGAAGGTGAGGGGCGGAAAGTGTATAGAGGGCGGACAGGTGTAGAGAGGATGGAGAGTGTATAGAGGGAAGACTGGAATAAACTGCAAGTGAGACCAACCATCATGGCTCCGTTCCTTCCTTCGCCTGCCACATCTTCGCCATCAACCTCCCCGGGGTGGGGGAAGCGGCCGGAGGCTACCGAGCTCGGGTGGCGGGAGAGACAGCTGCTGCCCTAGGCCCTGTGCCTGGCTCGGTGCGGTGAGGCGTCCCTTCCCTCGCCCGCGCCTTTTCTTTTTATTTTTATACAGGAAGGAAGGAAGGAAGGAAGGAAGGAAGGAAGGAAGGAAGGAAGGAAGGAAGGAAGGAAGGAAGGAAGGAAGGAAGGAAGGGAAGGAGGGAGGGAGGGAGGGAGGGAGGGAGGGGGGAAGAGGGAGAAGAGAGAGAAGGAAGGAAGGAAGGAAGGAAGGAAGGAAGGAAGGAAGGAAGGAAGGAAGGAAGGAAGGAAGGAAGGAAGGAAGGAAGGAAGGAAGGGAGGGAGGGAGGGAGGGAGGGGGGGAAGAGGGAGAAGAGAGAGAAGGAAGGAAGGAAGGAAGGAAGGAAGGAAGGAAGGAAGGAAGGAAGGAAGGAAGGAAGGAAGGAAGGAAGGAAGGAAGGAAGCGAGGGAGGGAGGGAGGAAGGAAGGAAGGAAGGAAGGAAGGAAGGGAGGGAAGGAGGGAGGGAGGGAAGGAGGGAGGAGGGGAAGAGGGAGGAGAGATAAGGAAAAAAGGAAGGAAGGAAGGAAGGAAGGAAGGAAGGAAGGAAGGAAGGAAGGAAGGAAGGAAGGAAGGAAGGAAGGAAGGAAGGAAGGAAGGAAGAGAGGGAGGGAGGGAGGGAGGGAGGGAGGGAGGGAGGGAGGGAGGGAGGGAGGGAGGGAGGGAGGGAGGCCCTGAGCAATCCAGGGAAGGAAAAACCACACTAAATCCAGGAAGTCTCAGGATGTCACCAGGCTCTCCCACACTCTCTGAGACTTGGGACTCTGTAGTGTTGTTCTCCAGATGAACCCCTTCTCCGGGGTAGCTGATGTGGCTGCTGGGAGTCCGGGCCCTTCCTTCTGACCTTAGAAAAGAGACGTCCCCTCCTGTAGCTCCCACGGAAAAGAACAGGTTGTTCCAGCCTGGACACACATTATATCATTGGGGCAGTAACAGAAACCCAGTTAAGGGTCAGGAGACAGTGCAGTGGGTAAGGTGCTGACCTTACATGTGGCCGGTTTGACCCCGGTACTCCGCCTGGTCCCTGAGCCCTGCCAGGCATGACCTCTAGGTGCAGAGCAGGGGTGAGCCCAGAGCAGGGGTGAGGACTCCCTGGCTGGTGTTGGGTCACACAGATGATGGTGGCCCAGTGTAGCCGAGGTGTATACTAGGCCCTATCAGAACTGGCGCAGTTACTCCTGTAGAACTACAGAATGGATCCCTGGTGAGATACTTCCAGGACAGTACGCCTGTCATTTAGCGACGTATGGCTGGATTAGCTTCAGCTCACAAGAACTCAGGGTTGTTTTCTGCTCCAATAATCCTCAAGAGTAGGCAGCGGCCAGTCTTATCTGGCGTCACCTGGCGGTCAGAAGGCAGCCAGGGCCTCCAGCTAACGCGTCTCTGGGGCAGGTGAGACAAAAGCAGCAGCAGAATCTGCATCGGGGGAAGAAAAGTCTCCAAAACACTCAGGAGACTTCAGTTTACTTTCTACTGGCAGGACAGTGTCATGGGGCCACCCACTGCTGGGAAAATTTAGCTTCCCCACCGTATAGCGAAGGCGAGAAAGGAAGCAAATGTTGACAGACTGTGGAGTAAACCAACCTGGGTAACACCCTCCCAACCCTGTCTCTCTCTAACAAGTGCCTACCCCAGCCCTGCTCTGCTCAGCCTTAACCACGTCAGAGAACAGTTCTTCAAAACCCAAGGGCCACAGGGAATGGAAGTGCCACATATAAAAGACTGCTCGTGCCAAAGAAGGGGGTATGACCCCTATTACATACCACAACATCCAAAAGGAGAGAACAAAAGGTAATGCCCTGCCACAGAAGTGGGAGGTCGGGGAGGGGGATGGGATTGGGGGGTGGGAGGGATACTGGGTTCACTGGTGGTGGAGAATGGACACTGGTGGAGGGATGGGTGCTCAAACATTGTATGAGGGAAACACAAGTATGAAAATGTATAAATCTGTTACTGTACCCTTATGGTGATCCACTAATTAAAAAATAAAAAATAAATAAATTTTTAAAAAGTAAACAAAGAAAGAGGTATGAGAAGCATCCAAGATAGAGTTTGACAACTTTGTAACTGTGTATCTCATGGGGATTCAATAAAAATATATAAATAAATTAAGCTATCACAGCTGGCTGGGCTGGAGCGATAGCACAGTGGGTAGGGCGTTTGCCTAGCACGTGGCCAAGCTGGATTTGATTCCTCCGCCCCTCTCGGAGAGCCCGGCAAGCTACCGAGAGTATCCCACCCACACGGCAGAGCCTGGCAAGCTCCCCGTGGCATATTCGATATGCCAAAAACAGTAACAACAAGTCTCACAATGGAGACGTTACTGGTGCCCACTCGAGCAAATCAATGAGCAACGGGATGACAGTGACAGTGACAGTGATCACAGCTGGCTATAATGATCAATAAAATGCACACGTACATAAGCAAAAAGACAAAGGCACAGACATATGCATACATAATTCATACCTGCCTATGTTTGTTCATATCTAAAACATATGCCCACATGTACCAGGCTGAGAAAGGTGTCTTTAAAATGCTCAGTTTCACACTTGCACTTATTCTGTGTGGGGAGATATGAGGAACAGGACAAATTTCACTTAATTTATGTAGCTCCCCTAGAAAATTGAGGAATTAGGGTTTTTTTAATTTTTTTAATTTTATTGAATCACCGTAAGATAGTTACAAGCTTTCATGTTTGGGTTACAATCTCACAATGATCAAACACCCATCCCTCCACCAGTGCACATTCCCCACCACCAATATCCCAGGTATACCCCCCTTTCCCACCCTCCCCCTGCTTCTAAGGCAGACAATATTAGGGGTGGTTTTTTTTTAAGGATAGTTTTCCCCTTTGGGTTTTTTTTCCAGTATCTTTCAACTAACAAAAATTCCAAATTACTTATAATAATATAATAAACCACATTTTAATAAAGAAAAAAACATATTCTTTTTCTGATGATCTCAGAAATTATCAACATGAGACAACATTTATTAAGAAAAGCATCACTGAGGGGGAAAAATAACTGGGGAAAGAACCATGAATAATGAAAACTAATCTCTCCCATTTAATTTTCCCTACATCCGTCTTGATGAAATTACACCTACTAAATATTGACTTTGCTTCTAAGGATCTGGGCCATGTGACATATTTAATTTGACATAGTTCACTACATCCAACCTTTGGGCGCATGGAGCCAACGTATCTCACTCGGTGACAGAAAAAAAAAGTGACGCATAAAGAGGCGAAGTGATGAATCTGGTCTCGACGGTCACATCGTAATTGCCTTATAGATCCTCTTGCCACTTACAAGGCCTGGGAGACTGGGTCTGCGGTGGCTGCTTTATCGCCCATTTGTCCTCCTACCCGAGAACGAGGGTTTGCTTACCAGGACACTGTGAAGTTAGACTCTAAAATAAAACACTATTTTATTCACAAATCTCTCATTCGGTTTCTTTCCCTGATAATGTGAGCAGCACTTCGGAATATCCTCATTATCATCAGTAGTCCTGATCTACGCCTCCCACATCATGTGGTTGCTGCTTCCTTACCAAATATGTAATAAGGAATCATACATGTCACTACTTCAAAATCATGCCAGGTAGCTGTTTTACCTAACACATAGTGATAACTGGGCTTCAATATGATGTATTTTCTTTATAATCCCGTATGTTTCATTCTACTCATTCAAAAAATTCTTCTTATTTCCACCAGATTAAGAACCTCTGTAGATGCAATGCAATAGCCATCAAAATTCCCATGACATTCATAATGTCATAGACCAAACACTTTTTTTTGGGTCTTTTTTTTTTGCGGGGGGCACACCCAGCTGTGCACTCAAGAATTACTCCTGGCTGAGCCCTGGACCTATATGGGATGCCTGGGATTGAACCCAGGTCATTCACGTCACTGTACTGTCACTCTGGTCCCTAGACCAAATACTTCTAAAATTGATGGGAACTATATAACTCCCCAAATAGCTAAAGTAATTCTTAGGTAAAAAAGATGTGATACCTGGCATTCCCAGATTTTGATCTTTGCTACAGAGCTATAGTAATCAAAAGTGCATGGTACTGGAAGAAAAACAGATCAAAGGAGTAAGATTGAGGGTCCAGAGGCAAACTCTCAAAGTATGGACATTTAATTTACAATAAAGGTAGCCATGAAGTGAAGCAAGGAAAGACTCTTCAACAATGATGTTGGGAAAACGGGCTATCCACATGCAAAAAAAAAGAAAGAAAAGAAAAAAGAAATTAGATCCCTACCTTATACTATATACAAAGATTAATTCAAAATGTATTAAAGACCTTGATATCACACATGTTTCTGTAAAATACTGAGGAAAACATTAATAGGGCTCTCCAAGATCTTGACCTCAGAAGCATTTCAATGAAACCTGATTATCAAAAAAAAAGTCATAAATAAACATATGGGACTATATCAAACTAAAAAGATTCTGAACTGCAAAAAATAAATTCATATTTTTGGGGAGGGGGGTGACGGGAGAGAACCTGGGGACACTGGTGGAGGGATGGGTGATGGAACACTGTATGACTGAAATCCAATCATGAACAGCTTTGTAATGGTCTGTCTCACAGTGATTCAATAAAAAAGTTTAAAAGTAAAAAAGAAAAAAACATTATGCCAGAGTTGAAATTATATTTATGTAAATGAGAAAAAGTAATATATTATATAGTATTAAATGATTTTTAATTTTGTTATTTACACAGATTAAAATCATATGCAGTCAATTAACAAATTGACTTTCATTGATCTATTTTCTGATAATTTCATTTGCCATATTGTTGTAACAAGCAATACAAAATAAATTCATTACGTACCCGTGAACAGGGGCAAGCGGGACAGTGGGAGGGATACTGGGGACACTGCTGGCAAGGTCACACTGGTGGTGTAATTGACGGTGGGATACTGTAAGCCTGAAACAACTGGATTATGAACTTTGTAAATTGTGGTGTTTTAATAAAATTAAAATTTTTCAATGTAAAAAATAGTATTCAAATGGCTATTGTGTCCCTATGTTCGTGGCAGCATTATTCCCATTAGTCAAAATATGGAATAACCCTAAATAGATTTTTTAAACCTGGATTGACAGATAACTGGATAAAGACACTGGAGTAGCCACTCCTCTATGGGAAACAGTGACACCTTGCAGGTTGCTGCAGCTTGGATGGAACCTGGGGAGTGACCTGCTAAGTGAAGTGAGTCCAAAGAAAAGGACAAAACCAAATGCTTGAGTTCACGTGGGAAACATGAAAAGCAAAGGAAGGGATTAGACAATCCTTCATGGAAACAAATTCTGGGATAAGTGCCCATGGGACAGGGCCACAGGATAAGGGTGAGGGGCCCCTGGTGCTTTGGTGGGGCTGTGGCATAGCATCACTGGCAGTATCACTTCACTTGTATCACTTGTCAACCCACTGCTCATCGATTTGCTCGAGCGGGTGCCAGTAACGTCTCCATTCGTCCCTGTCGCGTGCCAGTGTAGCCCAATGGCGTCTGCTCGCTCCGGAACACAAAGAGCCTCAAACCGTTCATTTAGGGTTCAGAGTTCAGAGTTCAGAGTTCGTGAGTGAGAACTCGAAAACTCACTGACAGTATCAAACAACATTGGCACTATTGAACAGAACAATAGCGATAACATTAAAAAAAAAAGTGGAACACACACACAAAAAAAAACGTGGAACACATAATCAAGAAAATTATATATTTCATCTCTGCCGTTAAATCATACCTTTGGGGACAAAATGGATGGAACTTGAGGAGATCATGCTAATATGAAGGGGGAAATTCGCTGAACAGCTTCACTCACATGTGGACTATACACTAAAGCGAATTAACTGCCAAGGGGAAAAACGTAATTCCTAGAGTCAGTGAAGGCTGAGTGAGCGGAAGGGCAGGCGGCAGCACCTTACAGAGGGGTTTCGGCGTGTGTGTGTGGCGAGTGACGCACAGGCTGTTTCTCCGAGCGTCTAGAAGTACTGCCAACCAATGATAAAGCCGTTTTCCAAGAAGTAAAGATAACGCAGCACCTTAGCTCCAGGGCCGACGCGGTAGTCCCAGGAAGCCTCGGGGCTGGCCGGGCTCTGAGTACTTGGCTCCTCCCGTTACAACACGACCAAGTGACACAGCAAGTTTCTAACGGCCCATCTGGTGTTTTTTGCCTACCCAGGGGTCTCCCGAGAGAAGCCTCCGAGCTCACTGGTCTGGGTCAGCATCACACATGGCCCGGATAATTCACAAAGAAACTGCCCCCCACCCCCTCGCTCCCACATAATCACCGGCTGTGGAGCACCCCTACTTCACAGCAACATTCCAGGACATAATAAAGCCAGGAGCCACGTAGAAAGGGAGAAACCCGTCAGTGTCTCCTCTTTAACAGTGACGTCCTTCCTGGCTGGAAAGAAGATTGTAAGTATTTCTCCTGCTGCATCAATTAGCTGTCACTTTTGGTATTTTCCCCTGGGCTTTGAGGTCAGCAGGACAGATTCTCATCACGCTCTTCTGTTCTCTCCCATGAATGATTGAGCCTGAGCAATCACTTTTTTGAGGCTTTAGATTTTGTTCCCACCTACACGAGCTTCAAAGTGTTTATTCTTCCCATCACGCGCTCATTAATCAGCAGGTGCCTTTTCCAGCATCTCCTATAGTTTGTCTCCACCGCAAACCTGAACAAACAGTGCAGAAATGAAAGGGGGACGAAAAAAAATTCCAATATCGGGATGTGTAAACACTCTCAAGACAAAAATAATGACTTAGAAAATGGCTCTGTGTGGGCCAATCTTGTTATGTCTCAGAACTCAGGGTCAGATGGGTGGGCTTCCCCAACAGCACAGAGAGAAAGGGGTTAATGTTACCAGCAACTTCCTTGCAAACCAGGTGAGAACCCATCCAGTGGGCTGGACACACTTGAAAGAACATCAGTGGTTAAAAACAAGGACACCAAAAAATTCCAGGAAAACATGGGGAAAGGTAAACTCAGAATGTGGATAACAAAAGTAGCTGTGAGCCTGGAGGAAACAGCAACATGGTTTAGAGCACATGCCTTACAAACATCAGGTCGCAAGTTCAATCCCCGGAGCCGCCACATGCACAAAGTACAATCCTGGCGGCACTGCTTTTTAAGCTTGGCGACTCTGCTACCTGTGATCCCCTACACAGCAAGTAACTTCCGGCCATCCCAGTCAGGTGACTGCATCCCACAGCCAAGGGGAATGACCCCTAGCAAGCACCACACCTAAAGGATATGATGTGATTCACCGATCTGAAGTGCAACCGTTGACCACCATGTGTGAAAACCCCACAACCAAAGGGCTGCAACATCTCACCCCTGACCCGAGCACGTCAACTAAAGGCGAGTTCCCCAGTCGGGTGTGTGTGTGGTTTCCCCTCCTCCTGCTCATCCAAATAACAGCAGCAGCAGCGAGGGCGGCAGGTCTGGGGGTGGGTAAAAATAAATAAGCAGCTGTACTTCCACAAAGAGACTCACACGACAACATGTACACAAGCAAACCAGAGTCTGGAAACAGGAGGCAGAGGTCCGGCCCTCGGGGGAAGCATTGTCAAGAACAACGCAATTTAACAAGAACCAGACTGGCCCCACAGCCTGAAAGAGTGGAGAGAATGAGGCACAGGAAGGGGTCGGAGTCCAGCGGTCACTGGACAGTGGAATCCAGGCGATGTAGAAAATCTGAGCATCGGGTCTGCCCGGATAGGACACCACAGAGCATCAGACCCATGGCTTGGCTCTGAGCACTGGCACAGGGAGAACCAGGAAGGCAAGAGCCTCCGAGTGGACCAAATTCCAGGTGCTAAGCAGTTGCTGAGGAACTTAGACTGCACGTATCTCCGTAGCCTTCTGAGCTGGGGCGGGCTGGCACTGCCCTATAGGAGCCACACTAGTGCCACAGGAAAAGATAAATCAGGGGGATAATGATGAAGGCACTTCAGCCAAACAGTGGCTCAACATTAAAACACAACCACACAAGGACCTGGACAAAGACCCCCCCCCCCCCATCGCTTTGCAAATCCTCCTCCCAGACAAGCACCTTCCTATCCTGACAATGCCCTAGCATCTCCGGGTCTACTACGGCAGGGTTGGCAAGAAAAGACACAACCTTGGTCACAGGCTGAAAGCTTCAGTGCAGTTCTCCATTAGTGAATAAGAACTAGTGCCTAAGAAAATGACATGGAAAACACAAACGTATCCGAGATAAGTCCATTTCAGAAAGCAGCTTCTCTTACTCATCTTTAGCCTCCAAAGAGTGTAAATATACTATTTTCTTATACATAAAAGGAAATGCATGGGATGGGATATTTGCAGACATGAATGAGGAGTTTGCCTTTGTCTTAAGACACTCCATCTGGAATAGAGAAGGGATCACTAAGAAAATGATGGCTGTAGGAACCAGTTGGGATGGGAGATGCATGCCGAAAGTAGATAATGGACCAAACATGATGACTTATCAGTGTCTGTGTTGCAAGCCATAATGCCCCAAAGTAGAGAGTTATGGGGAATATTGTCTGCCAGGGAGGCAGGGGGAGGGTGGGAAAGGGGGGTTATACCAGGGATATTGGTGGTAGGGAATGTGCACTGGAGGGATGGGTGTTTAATCATTGTGAGATTGTAACCCAAACATGAAAGCCTGCAACTATCTCACAGTGATTCAATAAAATAAAAAAAAAAAATTAAAAGGCACTCCATCAGGGGCGCGAGCTCTAGTCCAGTGGCTAGGGTACTTGCCCTGCAGGCAGCCAACCTGGGTTTAATCCCTGGCACAACGCCCTGTTGTTACAGAATCAGGGTCTTGTCCTCGGGACACCGCAGGCTCAAAATGACATATGAAAGAAATGGAAAGCTGCAAGTATGGATATATTCGCATAAGGCTTCAAAGACCGACAATCCTTTTTTTTTAATGTTCATATCATCATTCCAAGAATGTTCTCCAGGGCTGGAGCAATAGTACAGTGGGTTGTATGCTTGCCAACCCGGGTTCAATACCCAGCACCACATGTGGTCCCCTGACCACCGCACAGGAGTCAGGAGTAGACCCTGAGCACAACCGAATGCGGCCCCAAAACAAACAAACCAAAACCAAGGATGCTCTCCTTTCCGGTGAGAGCCTGGGGCTGCCCCAGTCCTCCCCGTGTCGCTGACATCACTGCTGATACCCAAGGGTTCCCTGGCCACGCTGCCGCTCGTGCGGCTCCCCTTTACAAACTCTCTGCCACCCAAAAGTCGTTCTGACCAAAACACTTCAAAATAACTGTTTTGGGGGCAGACATCCCGGGCAGTCACACCCACACCCCACAACAGTGGCCACGTGGACTGGCCGCCCAGCTAAATGTTCTGTTGTTTCTGGAGCTTGGGGCAACACCTGCAGATGCTCCAGTGCTGAGATCCCAGTAGGAGCAGCCCAAAGTAGATGGGGAAGTAACACAGATGCCAGTGAACTCAATGAACAAAGACAGTTGGGGCTGGAGTGATTTAAAAAAAAAAAAATTTTTAATTTTAAAAATTAAAAAAAAAAACCACCCTACAGTGGGTAGGGCGTTTGCCTTGCACGTGGCCGACCCAGGTTTGACTCCCAGCATCCTATATGGTCCCCCGAGCACCGCCAGGAGTGATTCCTGAGTGCAGAGCCAGGAGTAACCCCTGTGCATCGCCAGGTGTGACCCAAAAAGCAAAAAAAAAAAACAAAAAAAACAAAGACAGTTGCGCACAGGGTCTAGCGACAACAGCCTGGTAATCCCCCAGACAAGGACTTAGAGTCTCCACCGTCAGAAAGAACAATTTTCACAAATTCTCTTTTACTCAAGTATTTTTTTTGGTGATTTTCATTAGCCATCTAGTTGTAATAAGCAAATAAAATGAAATATTTTGTGCCTGCTGAGGGGATGGTCTTGGAGGGAGGTTGGGAAAATAGGGACACTAGAGGAAGGAAGGTCACACTAGCGGTGGGATCGGGGTTGGAATACTGAGCGCCTGCAACAAGTACACCAGGAGTAACTTTGTAAACAACAGTGTTCAAATGAAAAAAAAATCAATAAAAAATTAAAAACTTTTATGAGCTTTGAAAGCAACAGTTTCTGAAGGTCTTTGCACATGTGTCCCACCCTTCTTGGGACATTTGTCCTTAAAGTGCCCTGAAGTGGCGGGGAAGCATTCCTCTGAGACTCTAAATGGTCTTCACTGTACCTCACATCCGACAATCCATGGCAATGACTACTGTTTTTTAAGCACATTTCACCTTGTCACTGTCACTGTCATCCCATTGCTCATCGATTTGCTCAAGCAGGCACCAGTAACGTCTCCATTGTGAGGCTTGTTGTTACTGTTTTTGTCATATCGAATACGCCACGGGGAGCTTGCCAGGCTCTGCCGTGTGGGTGGGATACTCTCGGTAGCTTGCCGGGCTCTCTGAGAGGGACGGAGGAATCAAACCCGGGTCGGCCACATGCAAGGCAAATGCCCTACCCACTGTGCTACCGCTCCAGCCCACATTTCACCTTATTCCAGAGAAATACAAATTGCTGTGGCCCCAGAGCTCTGTAGGTCCCTCAGCAAGGACGGGCTGCAGATCAAAGGAGCGAGCCAACTCCAGGATCCCATGTGGAAGTTTGGAAATCTTTCCAGCAGAGAACCACTGAATAGGAGCTGATTACACAACCAGTATCTGCACTCAAAAGTGGCAAATAATAAAATCACTACCCTTAAAATTGATTGCCAGTGTTTAACATATCATCAAGGACATTAGGCAAAAATAAAAGTATACATGTATACATTGTATCCCCACCACACACACACACACACACACACACACACACACACACACACACACACAAAACAGATTTTCTGAAGTCCTATTACCCCAGCACCTCTGAAAATGACCTTATTTCAAAATAGAAATGTTGCAGATAGAGAGATTGAGAGGCATGGTAATTTGTATCAAGAAAGAGTTTGTCTGGAACCCAAATCAGAGCAAAAGCATGACGGCCTTTGAAACACAGTATCTCTCTGAGGATCTGGGGAAAACTTCGCGATGGAGCACTCCAGGTCAAGAACATTAGTTGGGGGGCTGGAGCAATAGAACAGCGGGTAGGGAGTTTGCCTTGCACTCGGTCGACCTGGGTTCGATTCCCAGCATCCCATATGGTCCCCTGAGCACTGCCAGGAATGATTTCTGAGTGCATGAGCCAAGAGTAACCCCTGTGCATTGCCGGGTGTGACCCAAAAATAAATAAATAAATAAATAAATAAAATTTAAAAAAAAAAAGAACATTAGTTGGAGCGTCTGAGGGAGAGGCTCTGGGCTGCTCGAAGAAAAGACTAAGAATATTAAAGAAGGGACCAGAGTGATAGTCCAGCAGGTAGGGCCAACCCGAGTTCAATCCCCGGCATCCCATGTGGTCCCCCAAGCACCGCCAGGAGTGATTCCTGAGTGCAGAGCCACAAGGAACGCCTGGGCATCGCTGGGTGTGACCCAAAAAGCAAAAAGAATTTTAAAAAAGAATATTAAAGAAGACCTTCTACCTCCTAGCTCTTCCCCTTGACAATATCCCTAGCAACAGACTTTGGGGGCAACTTGGGAAAACTGTGTAAAAACTAATTTAGCAAAGGAACAGGCATGCATTTCCCCAATCTGGCCTGGGATGTGTGCCCTCTTTCCCTCTCGTGTGTACATTATCCAGCTTGAGAATTCGCCCACAGCCCTTTGGTGTGACCACTTGGTCTCTCCACTCTAGAGAAGCCTGCATTCTCCCGGGGGGTGGGCGGTGGGGGGGCTACTCTTTCTCTTCCCTCATATTTCCCTGATAAACTCGCTTTACTTCACTATCCACCACCTTCCTGAAATTCTTCTCTGCGAAGGCGGCTTATGGGCTGGGCAGCGTTTAGGACAGACCTTCCTTTTCCTGAGAAGAGCAATATTTTTCCTCAACTCTAGCCTGAGCCCACAAAACCCTGAGAAATCCTCAGGCAGCGGGATAAACTCCTGAGCCGTGGAGATTAAGTGGCACGGTTTGACGACACCACAGGAGCAGATGACAGACAAGGCCACACTATGTAGGTGCTCGCCGGACACTCAGGTCAGCCATAACTTGCAGGCAATTCCCTGGTGACCAAGATGGACAAAGAAGACTCCCCTCTTGAGGTTGCCACCTCTCTTGTCCCCACTTGTTTCACAACATAATTTTTTTGTGCTGTATAAGGATTCCATTTTCTTTTCTTCTTTTTTTTTTAATTAGTGAATCACCGTGAGACAAAGTTACAGACTTACAGGTTTTCATTCTTACGTTTCAGTCATACAATGATCGAGTACCCATCCCTCCACCAGTGCCCATTTCCCACCACCAATGGTCCCAGTATCCCTCCCACCACCCCCACCCTGTCCCCTTCACCCCACCCTGCCTCTGTGGCAGGGCATTCCCATTTGCTCGCTCGCTCTTTTTGGGTGTTGTGGTTTGCTACAGAGGTACTAAGTAGGCATCATGTTTGGTCTAGAGTCTATTTTCAGCCTGTATCTCCCATCCCCTAGAGGGCCTGCCTCTGCAACATAACTTTTTTTTTTTTTGCTTTTTTTTGGGGGGTCACACCTGGCGATGCACAGGGGTTACTCCTGGCTTTGCACTCAGGAATTACCCCTGGGCGGTGCTCAGGGGACCATATGGGATGCTGGGATTTGAACCCGGGTCGGCCGCGTGCAAGGCAAATGCCCTACCCACTGTGCTATCGCTCCAGCCCCTGCAACATAACTTTTAAGGTGTTCTCAGGTTAAGAAGAGACCAAACTGGGGCTGGAGCGATAGCACAGCGGGGAGGGCGTTTGCATTGCATGCGGCTGACCCGGGTTTGATTCCTAGTATCCCACATGGTCCCCTGAGCACCACCAGGGATAATTCCTGAGTGCAAAGCCAGGAGTAACCCCTGAGCATCGCCAGGTGTGACCCAAAAGGCAAAAAGAGAAGAAGAGACCACCCTGGTCATGACTCCAGTGTAACTGATGTCATAAAAGAACATGAATTGTGAAGACAGACACGGGGTTAGATGCCGTGCAAAGACAGGAAGAGTCTGAAGCACGGTACCTGCAAACCAAGGAACATGCCCCCATTACCCAACTCCAGAGCCAAGCAGGTAAGAGAGGACCCCCACAGATCTCAGCAGGAGCGGGGGGGGGGGGGGGGTTCTGACTGACACCCTGATTCACACACTCAGCCTCCAGAACCAAGACATAATCAACTTCAATTGTTCTGAGCCCTAGGAAACAAACATAATTATCTCTGTTTCTTATTCTACTTTGACATCAATGTGAAATTCTTAGAAACAAACACAATGTCTCTGCTTCTTATTTTATTTTTACATCAAAGTGAGATTCTTAGTTGATCTTTCCTGAAAAACACCTTGATCGGCCAACCACTATAATTGGAGTGAAAAAGAACCAGTCCCCGTACAAAGCACGCAAGTGAGTTTAGTGCTTCTCTATGTATAACAAAAGGTCCCTCTTGCTGAGGCTACCAGATAAGATTCCAGATGACTCAATGCATTTGAATTTTAAAAAAAAAAAGACACTGAATAAATTTTCAGTAATCATATGTATTATATTCCTTGCTTACCTGAAATTCAGATTTTACTGGGGTGTCCTATATTTTTTATTTGCTAAATCTGGCAGTCCTGCATCATGTTCCATAGATGCATGACTTGCTCTGGGACTCTTCATTATGTACTTGAGCCTATGACTACCATATATTGAGCACTGTCTCTCTAATCTTCCTTTTTAGTTCCAAATAGCTCCAGTTTAATTTGTACACACTGTTAACAATTACAGATGGATGATGATTGCTGCAGCGAGTTTGCTTTGGGTAAGCACCATGACATCCATACAGGTTTTGAAAATGCTACACAATCAATAAAAAGAAATGAGAACCATCAATTCTATGTGTAAAGATGTAATCAGCTTCCAGGGGCATTTTTAATTCTTTATTCCGAGGTGGTTGCCAAGAAAGAATACAGGAAGAAATGGAATTTTTTTTTCTCTTTATCAACACTAAATTAATTTTCTCAAAATTTTAATATAGCCCTCCATAGGATAATGCTATTTGTAACCTTCTGCTTCCATCTTATTTCTTATTCTCCCAGGACCCCTGCTCCTTCATCTGTAAAATGAAAGAGGTAGAAGACAGGATTCCAGGGTCTTTGTCAGGATTCTAGAGTTTGCCCTGGACTTAATTAGCTATTCTCTCTTCACCCTTTTACCTCCCTCTGCAGTCTCACAAAGGACTCCACCTGCCATCAACATTCCCCTTCAGCTGGGGGAAATCTTCCCAAGCACAACAGAGCCCACAAAAGAAACTATTGTTAAATCTGACTGACTATGTTAAAGACATGAATAAAATTAAGAGGCAAATGACAAACTAAGATGAAGAGTGTTTATGTTATATACTATGGAAACATTTAGCATGGCAAGAAGAATTGGGTAAAAGGCCTAATAGGCAATTTACACACTTAGACACGCACGAGAATTCTAAATATATATGTATACACTTAAATAAACATACATTAACAGATAATAAATATGAAAATATACGATGTCCACTTGTGACAGTGAAACTATAGACAGCACCAGTCACTTATCAAATTGGCAAAATTATTTTAAGAATAATCACACCCCCACAAAAAATGAATAAAATCTAATATGAGAAAAGTGTACTTCGACTATGCTTACAATTGTGTAACATGATAATCACTTTAGAAATCAATTTAGTTGTTCATAAAGGACCAAACATGTTAACCTCTCAGTATCTGTATTGCAAACCATAATGCCCCAAATTAGAGAGTATGGGGGAAATTGTCTGCCATGGAGACAGGGGGAGGGTTGGAAAGGGGTGGATACTGGGGATATTGGTGGTGGAGAATGTGCACTGGTGGAGCGACAGGTGTTTGATCATTGTATGACTGAAACTCAAACATGAAAGCTTGTAACTGTATCTCATGGTGATTCAATTAAAAAAAAAAAAGAGGAAAAAAAAAGACCTTAAAAAGCTAGAAATGTTTTGACTCAAGAATTGTATTCACAAAGATTTGGCCTGAAACCTCATTCACTGTACTAGTGGGAAAGCAGTAATTTGAGAATATCCTAAATTTAGGTTTGACTCAATAAGCACAATGGGTAGGACATTTGCCTTGCACGCGGCCGACCGGGGTTTGATTCCTCCGTCCCTCTCGGAATCCTGGCAAGCTACTGGGAGTACTACATGGAAACTTCCCTAAATAAGACAAAATCATAGACCTAAGGGTCTGTGTCCAGAAACAGACATACTGGCTCAGCGTGGGACTATGAAGGAATAAACGTGGACCTAAATGATGGAGGGCTGGGGGTGCTAGCCCGTGCACCGGTGAAATTAATAGAAGACTCAGCCACCCAATATACTCACCCAAATCAAAGGTGTGTACTCATAGACTTGGAATTTCAGGTCACCGAGACAAAGAACTAAATAAAAGGCAAAGCACTAAGGTGCAAAGGAAACAAGGAATTCGTAGTGGAAAGAGAATTTATAAACACCAACTCTGATCTTTGGGCCAGCTGCATACAAGCAGATCAAGTAAATGAATGTAGATCTTTTCTTCCTGCTTTTTCACACATTTTTCCTTCTACCTTTTTCGTATGGAGCAATAGCACAGTGGGTAGGGCATTTTCCTTGCACGTGGCTGACCCAGGTTTGATTCCTCCGTCCCCTCTGAGAGCCCGGCAAGCTACCGAGAGTATCCCGCCCACATGGCAGAGCCTGGCAAGCTACCCGTGGCGTATTCAATATGCCAAAAACAGTAACAAGACTCTCGATGGAGACGTTACTAGTGCCGCTAAAGCAAATCGATGAACAATGGGACAACAGTGCTACAGTGCGACCTTTTTTGTAGTTTATAAGGGGTATGTTAGTGTGACAAGTTTCATAATGTAATTTAAGGGGTTTGAGCGATAGCACAGCAGGTAGGGCATTTGCCTTGCATGCAGCCAACCTGGGTTCAATCCCCAGGATCCCATATGGTCCCCTGAGTGCCACCAGGAGTAATTCCTGAGTGTAGAGCCAGGAGTAACCCCTGTGCATTGCTGGGTATGACTCAAAAAGCAAAAAAAAAAAAAAACATAATGTAATTTAAAATAATAAAACACCATGGTAAAAGGGTTTAAGGAGAGTGGTAAAGAGGATGCCCTGCATTTAGGAGACCCTGGTTCACTCCTTCAGGACACACACACATACTCGGAAGTAACTATTTGTAATCCTTCACCATTACCTAACCACTCTCGTATTCATTACTTATTACATCCTCACAAGGACCCGTAAGTAGCATTTTACAAATGAAGAAACCAACTACGTAATAGATTACGTGACCTTGGTCAGTCACAGACTATACTCCCTTAGACATTATGCCAATTACTTTTAGAGTCTTCATGGGTAGAAAGGAGGTCAGTGATTTCTCCTATTTACCATATATTCATAGAGAGAGAGGAGAGGGAAAGGGAGAGAGGAGAGAGAGGGGGAGAGAGAGTGAGAGAGAGGAAGAGGGAGAGAGGGGGGAGGGAAGAGAGAAGAAAGGTGCCTGCCTAGAGGCAGGCTAGAGGAGGAGGAGCCAGGGGGGAGGGTAACTGGGGACATTGGTGCTGGGAAATTATGCTGTTGGAGTGACAGGTGTTTAAACACTATGAGTGAAACCCAGTCATGAACAGCTTTGTAAGGGTCTATCTCACAGTGATTGCAAAAAGAAAGAAAGAAAGAAAGAAAGAAAGAAAGAAAGAAAGAAAGAAAGAAAGAAAGAAAGAAAGAAAGAAAGAAAGAAAGAAAGAAAGAAAGAAAGAAAGAAAGAAAGAAAGGAGGCAGGGAGGGAGGCAGGGAGGAAGGAAGGAAGGAAGGAAGGAAGGAAGGAAGGAAGGAAGGAAGGAAGGAAGGAAGGAAGGAAGGAAGGAAGGAAGGAAGGAAGGAAGGAAGGAAGGAAGGAAGGAAGGAAGGAAGGAAGGAAGGAAAATCTAATATTGGCAATTATGAGGCATGTCACTTCAATGATCTGTGTGACCCTTAAAATTCTGTACTATTGGGATCGAAGCAATAGTACAGTGGACACGTTTGTCTTGCATGCAGCTGACATGGGTTCCATTCCCAGCATCCTATATGCACCCCCCAGCACTGCCAGGAGTAATTCTTGAGTGCAGAGCCAGGAGCAACCCCTGAGCATTGCCAGGTATGACTCAAAAAGCTAATAAATAAGCAGATAATAAAAATCAAAACTAGGAAAAAAGAAGTTTTAAGAATTCTGTACTATAAAATGGGAGCCTTAGTAAATGAAAATTTCTCAGCTACTAGTATAGCCATCAGCATCAGATAAAGTAGTAAATCTCTTGCGCCTTACCTAAATAAAATCAAATGATCATCACTATAATTACTTGTCTTCCAACACTTGTCCCAACATGCTTAACTCATTCTTACTTATTCATCCAGAAAACTCTGATGACATACATGTATGGAGCCTAACTTTTCAGGGGGGAAAAAAGTACAACAGAATTCTTCCCTAGTGCTTAGGTCTTCAGTGATAAGTTGGTTACCTTGGACCAGCTTATCACAATTTATGGAGCAGTTAGAAGCCGTCCACTTCTGAAGCTGCACTGTGTTCTAAAAGGCTGTCGATCTATGATTTCAGGTTTGAGAAAATGAATTAAAAGAGTGGTTGTAGAAAAAGAGACTGGCAGGGAAGGAACCAAGCATTGAAAGGAAAAGACCCAAACTACAGACCTGGCAGAAGTGACAACCCAGTGACTCGCATCAACACTGCTTCGGCTAACACCGAGCTGACACGGTTGCTGGGGTCCCAAACGTGGCCCCTCCTCTGCCTCCAGTCTCTCCAGAGGCCCCGCGTGCCTTGCTCAAGATTATGCTCAGGCGCTTGATGGCTGGTTCCCAATTTGTGTTTCAGACCCCACCTGGGGGCCAGCCCTACACAGCGCCCGTTGGAATCTCAGAGTCCCCAGTGGCCAAAATGGGTGGTGACGACTGTTGATGACTCCAGGAGGCCACTGTGGAGATTAATGACTTGTGTTGGGGAAAGTGTTCTTAATTCCCCAGCCGAGAGTCTCTCATGCAGCGAGCTCTTGCATGCTTAGCATCTGCTTGCTTTAAACTGGTTATCCCTGCCATATCTCAAGACCCCAAAAAAGATCTAGATTAAGGAAATTCCCAGGAGCCCAGTGATGGCTTTTAGATTGCTCTTCCCCAGAGGCCGATGAGTTGACAAAGACAGAACACTCCTATTCAGAGCTACCTCTGCGGGCACATGCGGCCTCTTGGCTTTCAGATGCAGGATCAAGTGCATAAAAGTCATATTTGAACCAACATCTGATGTCTCCCTGGAGGCCACGCTGCAGACTGCCACCATGCTGCTCTATTTTTGGAACGTTTCCAGGCTAATAGCAAAATGATTTCTTATGGGACTATCAGAAGGGGAAAGATTGAGTGGAGATTTATCTTGCTATTTAGAAAAATAATTAGTAAATAAGTTTGAGTGATAATCACAAAAAATGCAAACTGGTTTAATATGTGTGGCTTCTAATGAGGTGAAAATTGATTAGAAACTATACTTAGAATCTGATTATCCTGGAAAAGTGAGAGTAAAGGTCAGTTTTGGATTCTCTATCTTTGTCTACTTCTTTTTTTTTTTTTTGGTTGACAATTTGAGCAACTTACACTTTAGAAGATAAAAATAAATTGCATTGATCCAATAAAGACAAAATAAAATTACTGCCTTGCTATTACTCTGTGGAGCATTTTTCCCTGCCCTTTCAAGATCTTTAAAGGAATATTAAAAGCATCCAAGTGGATAACAGGTATAATTTATAATTATGTGACCCCTGCACAACTCTAAAAGGCTTCCATGGTACCACTAGAAAAGATTTGGAAGCCAAACTTAAAGCAAAATCTGCATTTGAAAAAGTCTAAGGGATTATGGAGTCAGAGTTTTTAAAAATGAGAATAAACCCTTGCCCCCGCAGATAAATTAGATTTTAAATGAATAACTAGGAATAATGCATGAAGCAGTCACATGAATATCATCAAACATTACTATGAGCCAAAAGAAGTACATTAGGAAAAATAGTGACTTCATGGTGACATTTTGAATTTTCAGTTTTCTTAATATTTGCTAATGGTCTAAATGACTTGATAAATAACAATAAGCTCCCTAGCCTTTGGCACATAGTTAATCTGAGCCATCCTATGTGGGACTGGATAGAGAAAGAAAAATAAGAACTTGAATTTGGCAGCACCCTTTGGCAGCCTCTCTAGATCTTCTTAAATAAATTTCACAAATGACTGGAATGACTGAATGGCTTGACCTCAGTACGATCTTCAAGAAATATGCTTCTATTGATCAGTTCCTATGAAAGGAGCCTGGGGTTATCAACTACTAAATGATGTTTTCAGCATTTAGACACTGCCGCACTCACCAAGACACAGCGGCCCACAGAAGGAGACACAAAACTTACCCCACGGTCATCTCCATCTTGCATCCTATTCCCCATTAGCACGCCAGTCCCTGGCAGAGGTGGTGTCATGGATTGACAGAAGGGACATTAGTAATCCAGGGTCCCTAAGACTGAGACTAGGAAGAGCCAAGGGGCAGGGCCTTGAAACCTAAAAAGCAGAGTTGCTTCGATGGCCAAGAAACCCTAGAAAATGGCCACGTAACAACAATGCTCAACACCTTTTTCTGACTGCCTACAAAATGACAGATATCCTTATAAATAGTATTAATGTTCACAACTCCATGAAATCAGATAATCATCCCATTCTGCATACGAGTAAAATCAAAGGCCAAGAAATGTTGTCATTTCTAGTTGCCCAAGTTCCCAGAGCCACTGGCACGGAAAAAAGGAGAAAAGCCTAATTCCAATATAACCTATTTTGACACCCAAGTCCATGTACATGAGAAGGAAAAGCACCGGAGATGGTTTTCACCTGGAAGGATTCACTGAACTGAATAAACTGGAGCCATGGGCTTCCCTAAACGTCGAGTCTCATCCATGGGCAACAGAAGCTAAATTCAACCCAAAAGATGGCGCGCTTAGAAAATGGTCCTTCATAAGTGGAAGCCCCCTCCAAAAACAAACCATTTTCAGAATTCATATGGAATATTTTTAAAAATTAAAAAAAAAACTTCTAAAGGAAAAATTACCCATTTCAAAACAGGTACTAAGCAAAAGGAGAAACTATCAACCCTGAATTTTGTGGCCAACAATTGGCCCTCACTACAGCCCAGATGCCAACTACTTATGTCGTTTATAGAAGTTTATAGAAAAATGTTAACCTCAGAATTTATAACAGATCCCAAGTGTTCCTACCTTTGGCTACCCTGAGAAATTCTTCCTTAAATCTGCAGTCCAACCTGCAAAGAATGAGCACAGATAAAATTCTGAGAAATATGTTTTATAGTGCAAATAAATATAAACTACACATGTGTATACCACAGTAGAAAAAAACAGAAATAACAATCAGAATCCCAGCATGGAGTCTGGCATATAGATCATTTTGAACTGAGACTATCAAGTCCACGAAGACACTTGAGGGGCTGGAGTGATAGCACAGCGGGTAGGGCGTTTGCCTTGCACACCGCCGACCCGGGTTCGATTCCCAGCATCCCATATGGTCCCCTGAGCACCACCAGGAGTAATTCCTGAGTGCAGAGCCAGGAGTAACCCCTGAGCATTGCCAGGTATGACCCCCCAAAAAAAAAGAAAACACTTGAAAAACTTTCACCTCTCCTTACCTCTCCTTCATTGTGGGTGGGGAAATTGAACAACCACCAAAAACTGCTGTAACTGTTACCTGAAAGACTTATCTGCAGGGTGTGGCATACATTTAACTCTGAAGCCCCAGGACCCCGGCCACTCCTTAGATCGGGACAAAAACTTCAATGACCCAAATTGCCTTTGATTCTCATCTCTTTGGAACTCCCATACAAACAAAATTAAGTTTCCTTTTCCTCTTTTCCTCTGCTCATAGAGAAGAAAAAAATGAGTATTTTTCCATCCTGGAGCATATGATGTAGAGGACCAAGAATTAAAAAGAAGCACAATTTTATCATTTTTCACAGGTTTGACTTTCTGTCCCTCACATATGTGATGCCATAGAGTTGTTGGTCTTTGTCTGGTTTGCCTCGCTTGGTATAAGTAGTCAAGGTCCATTCGTGCTATCGCAAATGACAGGACAGATTCCTTCATCCATTATGAAAGTTCCATTATGCACTAATACCATGTCTAGCTTCTCATTTATCCACGGATAGACCTTGGATTGTTTTCAGATCTCAGCTATTGCAAAGAATGCTGTGTATCTTGTCAAAATTGTGTTGCACTCCCTTTGGAAACGTACCTAGAAGTGGGACTGCTGTAACCCACGGTAGGGTCTATTTTTAAATATTTGAGGAGCCAAGCACCACCCGGTGACCAGGGCCTCCCTGTCTCCACAGGGCCCAAGAAACACCTCATCCCCAGGTCTGTGCCAACTCAGTTGCTGAAGTCACGGGGAGAGGCCCCCTAAGTTTTCAAAGCTTTATTTGGGAGACCCATGGCCCCAAAAAGCAATTATAGTACAGCAGGTAGGGCACTTCTCTTCCATGCAGCTGACCCAAGCTTAATCCCTCGAACCCTGAGCCCACCAGGAGAGAGCCTTGAACACAGAGCCAGAAGTAAACCTTGAGCATTGCCAGGCATGGTCCCCCACCAAAATAATAAGACTTTAAGATATTGGTCTTGGTACAATTAGATTATTACATATCACAGTCATGGATATTTTTTATATCAAAGCCAGTATTATGGGTTAATGAGTAAAACAGACTTGCCAATAAATGCTCCATGGAAAAATGATTTTTAAAACATTTTACCAGGATTTTGCATTTTTTTTAATTACACTGAATTTCCTGAGTCTCACACCAATTCTAGGTAAATTAAAGATCTAATTGCAGGGCTGGTGTAATAGCACAGCAGGTAGGGCATTTGCCTTGCATGCAGCCAACCCGGGTTCTATTCCCAGCATTCCATATGGTCCCCTGAGCACTGCCAGGGGTGGTTCCTGAGTGCAGAGCCAGGAGTAACCCCTGTGCATCGCCAGGTGTGACCCAAAAAGAAAAAAAAAATCTAATTGTGATAGCTCCTCCATAACAGAGGAGCTGGAGAGAGAACTCAGAGGGCTGAGAGCCTGATTTTAAAATATAGACAGTATCGAAAACTGAAAACTACACAAGACTAAATAATTTGTGGTTTTAGAATATAAATACATGTAGCTAAAAAAGATTTTTACAGTCGTGGAAGTGCATACATAAAATTTGGGGAGAGGGAATTTCATCAGCACAGGTAGGAGAATCCAAATCATTTATAAAGATCATGGTCCTTTTTTTCTTTCATGCTAGGATCTTTCAGAACGGATGCTCATATACTCTTATTTCTCCCCTCCTCTCTTTACTTTCTAATTGGTTTAAGGCCCCATCTGGCAGTGCTCAAGGCTACTCCCAGTGGAGGGTGTGGGGTCTGCTTTGGGGCAGAGATGGGACTCAAGACAGAAACATCTCCGTTATGGCGGTGGGAAGGTGTAATGGTGGTGGAATTGGTGTTCGAATATTAAATGTAATCAAATATTGTGCACTACTTTATAAAAATAAAATTTTAAAACATAATAATAAAATAAAATGGACTAATAATAAAGTGGAAGCCTGAGGCCAGAGCAATAGTATATCGGGGAGAGAGTTTATCTCGCAGGAAGCTGACCAGGTGGGATGCCTGGCACCCTATAGGGTCCCCTGAGCTCCACCAGGACTGATCCCTGAGCACAGAGCCAGGAGTAAGCCCTGAGCACTGCCCGGTGTGGTCCAAAAACTAAAAAGAAAAAAAATTGGAAGCATATTGTAAGAAGGAAGTCAGTATAGATCCATTAGCCCAGAGCCACTTAACTGATTAAGATTCATTTGTTGTAGATGAAGTAAAAATTCATTTCCCCAAATGCTGATCTAATACATATGAAAACCCCATCTCCTTCTTTTCCAATTATAAATATGCCTACAGGGGAATTGCAATTTGAAAGTACTCAGTGTGAACTAGGTTCACAAAGCGACAAATGCCCTTGAGGTTATTTTCATATTTAGATTAACTTAGTGAGACCTTCTATTACATATATAATAGATCCTCTCTGTATTTAAATTACTATTACTACTTTTCTCAAATGGCCAGTGCCAATTTTATAATCCAGGGTTCTATTTTTAACTATTGCTTTGGTGAGAATAAGAGATGAACACCAAAAAATAAGAGAGTATCAAAGAGTGGGAAATACAGACAAATAACAGACTAGTGTAAAGACAAACACCACTTAGGATAGGAAATGGGTTTCTTACAAGGTGCAATATAGTCATGAGACAGAGTTCCTGCCAAGAAAAACAGAAAAAATGTAAAAGAGTTAATGAAAGAAAGTGAACTTTCATTCATACACTCAAGAACTCTTGACTCAGGGAATTCTTAAGGGTCCTCCCCAGTGGTGGGCCATGGGGAGGAAAAAACATGAGGTGCTGGGGATCAAACCTGAGTTTCTCCAGAATGCAGGGAATATACTCTTAACTTGAACTCTACAGTATTTTTAGATTTAGTATCCTTGCATCCTACTCTGCTCTTTCCAGCTAGTGACCTTGGGCAGTTTATTTAACTTTGCTAGGACTCCGTTTTCCCACCAGCCATGACCATATTGTAATTGCATCTGTTTCCTATAAGAAGAGTGAAGCACAAAGAAGACTCAGAAAATATGACTAGCAAGATATCCTGCATACCAAACAACAGGGCTGGAGCGATAGCACAGCGGGTAAGGCTTTTTGCCTTGCACGCAGCCAACCTGGGTTCGATTCCTCTGCCCCTCTCGGAGAGCCCGGCAAGCTACCGAAAGTATCTCCCCCACACGGCAGAGCCTGGCAAGCTCCCCGTGGCGTATTCGATATGCCAAAAACAGTAACAACGAGTCTCACAATGGAGACATTACTGGTGCCCGCTCGAGCAAATCGATGAGCGTGACAAATCGATGAGCAAATTGAGGAGGATGACAGTGACAGTGACCAAACAACAAGCACTCCATTATGTACAAGCAACTCTCAAAAGAAGAAAAGTGAATGATCAGAAAAATCGTTTTTAAAAGCTTCCTATCAAAGATATGCGCAGGTTTCTAAAGATAAATCATACTTTGTCAATGTGATGGGGAAGAGGGTGCCAGGATTGTGGAACAGGTGAATAATGGAGACGTTACTGGTGCCGTGGAACAGGTGTACAACTTGAAAATGTACAGAGTGGGCCAGGACATTAGTACAACAGATAAGGCATTTTCTTTCTTTTTTTTTAATTTGATTGAATCACCATGAGATAGTTACAAGCTTTCATGTTTGGGTTACAATCTCACAATGATCAAACACCCATCCCTCCACCCGTGCACATTCCCCACCACCAATATCCCAGGTATACCCCCCCTTTCCCACCCTCCCCCTGCCTCCATGGCAGACAATATTCCCCATACTCTCTCTCTACTTTTGGGCATTATGGCTTGCAACACAGACACTGAGAGATCATCATGTTTGTTCCATTATCTACTTTTGGCACACATCTCCCATCCCAGCTGGTTCCTCCAGCCATCATTTTCTTAGTGGTCCCTTCTCTATTCCATCTGCCTTCTCCCCTCCGCTCAGGAAGCAGGTTTCCCTCTATGGGGCAATCCCCCTGGCCCTTGTATCTACTGTCCTTGGATAAGGCACTTTCTTGGCATGTGGCCCACCCGGGTTTGATGTCTGGCATCACATACGGCCACCTGAGTCCCTCCAGGAGGGACCTAGCGGGGCTGGAGCAATGGCTCAGTGGGTAGGGCTCCTGCCTTGCACGTGGCCCTTCCAGGCTCCATTCCCAGTGCTCCATCTGGTCTCCCGAGCCAACAGGAAAGATCCCTGAAAGCAGAGCTGGGAGTAAGCCCTGAGTGCAGCCGGTGTGGCCCAAAGGCCAAATAAAATTAAGCACTGTAGCACTGTATCACTGTCATCCCGTTGCTCATTGATTTGCTTGAGCGGGCACCAGTAACGTCTCCATTGTGAGACTTGTTGTTACTGTTTTTGGCATACCGAATACACCACGGGGGGCTTGCCAGTCTCTGCTGTGAGGGCGGGATACTCTCAGTAGCTTGCCGGGCTCTCCGAGAGGGATGGAGGAATCAAACCTGGGTCGGCCACGTGCAAGGAAAATGCCCCACCTGCTGTGCTATTGCTCCAGCCCAAATAAAATTAAAATAAAGTAAGATGAACATACTGGACTGGGGAGCTAGCAAAAAGGGCAAAGCACTTGCCTAGCACGCGGCTGTCACCAGGACACTGGTTTGAATCTTGGCACCCCAATGGTCCCGCTAAACCCTGCCGGGCATGGGACCCGGAGTCCCACGGCACCAAGTCGGGAGTAGCCCCTGAGCACAGAGCTATATGTGGCCCCACACATCCTTGGGCATGCACCCATATGCACACACACACACAAAATCAATAAATAAATTTAATTAAGTGCACCTACTCTCTGATGACATAACTCTACCATTTGGAATGAGATCTTAGCTTGAATTTTTCTTTTATACTACTGGAACTTTTCTACGATGGATATTCTTTTTCAAGAGATTATGGGTTTTTTTAATCTACATATTTCTTAAACCAAAATTTTTAAAGAAAACAGAATTTATTAAAAATGTCTGGTCTCAGTGCCTGGAGTTATAAATACAAGCGCAGCTGCTTCGAGTTGGTCCTAGCTCAGAGCCTGTCCTATGGTCACAGTCAAGCTGTCGGTGGGAGACCTGCTCAGGAGACCCCCTTCACACCCTTCCTTTCCCCCCTTCTATACTTTTAAATAAAATGGTTCTGCACTTGGAGGGGTGTCGCTGCAGCTGCGGTCTCATCTGAGGGCTTGGCGGGGGCTACGGGGCCTAATCCCAAGGCTGTAACAAGGTTTGACTTGTCTCTTCTGTTTGAGACCGTACCTGGCAGAAGTCAGGGGTTCTTCCCGGCTCTGTGTTCAGGGGTCACTCCTGGCGAAGCTCAGGGGACCATAGGCGGTGCCGGGAATCGAATCTGAGTCAGCTGCTCCATCCAGTTCTCCATCTCGGCTCTCTCTGTCCCCATTCAGACACCTTGCAAGACAAGCGCCCTGCCTACTGTACTATCACTCCAGCCCTGGCGGTCACATTTCTTACCCAGAGACTCACTCATCTTCCTCTGGGGTCTTATCATAATCTGGCAACCAGTTTCCTCTAGAACAAATGATACAAGTGAGAGAATAGTCTCTTTTGTGACACGGCGTCTGATGTCACACACCATCATGTCTTCTCTGTTTAATGCACTAGAGGTTCGTCAGCCCACAATAGTAGGGAAGGCAAATAACTGGGCTTCCCTTGTTTTCAGAGATAAGCATCGATGAGTTAGTAGGCATTTAAACCACAAGAGAAAATGGGCTCTTTGGGAGGCATATTTAGGAGAGGAATCAACATATCAACTGGCCTTTTTTAAGGGGTAGAGGGTTTCTTTCCTGACACACAGGAAGTGCATAATAAATGTTAAACGAATGAATTACTTTTCTGTGCTTCTTTTCATGTTCATGAATATATGAAAAGTCAACACATTTTAGGCTTTCCTGTGCTTGATGGGATAATGTGTTAGAGCTATTTATAGCTCTACAACTCTAACACTTGCAGTCAAGAATACCTGGAGGTTATCTGAACTGACAGGAGAAAAGTCTTTACCCTTACCTGATTCCTTTTCTCTGTGCTTGATCTCAGGGCCAATTCTCCTTCCGTGCTCTCTCAGTCTCCATTCAGACTCCTTGCAGGGTTTATTTAGAGTCCTTGTTACAACCTGTAGCACTGTCGTCCTGTTGTTCATTGATTTGCTAGAGCGGGCACCAGTAACGTCTCCGTTGTGAGACTTGTTACTGTTTCTGGCATACTGAATACACCACAGGGAGCTTTCCAGGCTCTGCTGTGAGGGCAGAATACTCTCAGTAGCTTGCCGGGCTCTCAAAGAGGGACAGAGGAATCAAACGCGGGCCGGCCACATGCAAGGCAAATGCCCTCCCTACCCACTGTGCTATCGCTCCAGTCCTAATGCATCTTATTTTATAAAACAACAAGCTTTTCAAGTATCTCCCATCTCGATAAATGGCACGTCCACTCTTCCTGCCACTGAGCCCCAAAATTTGGAGCTATTCTCAACATCTCGTCCTCAAAACCATTCCTTAGCAATACTCCTAACCATATCAGAATACAGCTGCTTTTCCCAATTTTTTTTTATTACCACCCCCTCATCAGACATATTACAGGATACACCAACAGTTTAGATGATTACAGAAGCCTTTTTTTAGCAAGTCATTAGCCTGGACCTCACATCCTTTCTGTTTACAATTCCTTGTCCGGTTATCAGCATCCTTTTGCACCTGTTCCCATGCGTTACATATTGTATAATAACGGCCATAATGGACTCCTGAGGGCACAAATTTGAAATCATGTCATTATGACTCATTTGTAAGCATCATCCTTATGTCCCAAGGTCCAGGCCCAATCAAGGCCACCCATGACGTGTGACATGCAGAATTACTAACCTGTTTATGACAAAGAGGAGAGATACTGCCAAAACCCAGATTTGTAGAGCAGAAAATAGAATAACCTCTACAATATTACAAGGTTACTAAATTAACCAATCCTGAACTACCTGCCTTGTAAAATCAGATAATAAAGCTTTTATTGCTGGAGTCATAGTGATAGTACAGCAAGCAGGGTGCTTTTCTTGCACCCTGGGTAAAAATTCTTGGCATCCCACATGGTCCCCGGAGTCCCTCCAGGTGTGACCCCTGAACAGAGAACCAGGAGTAGGCCCAAAGCACCACTGGGTGTGACCCAAAACCCCAAAACATAAATAATTACAAATGAAGCTCTTATAACTGACTCCATAAAAATTATTCAAGTTTTCTCTTGCAATCAAAAATATTTTTGTTAGTACACCAAGGGGGTTGGTAATTTAAAAATAAAATAATAAGTTATGTATACATCAAGACCATAAATATTAACAATGCTGTTAAAAACATTACCTTAATTATAATAAAATGTTAACTTTTTAAATAAAATATTAACTATTGTTAACTTATACCTCAATTATTGTATTCATAGGCCCCAAGACCTAGATTTCAAATGTTTCAATGATATAATTTTACTGGCAAAACCAACAGAAAACAAAAATAAACAAATGGAACTGAAGTTCTTTTGCATGGCGAAAGAAAGAGAGGATGAAACTGAGAGGCACTTTACTGTATTGAATAGGAGAAAATATTTGCACATAAAATGTCAACCAAAGGGTTTCATTTTCAAGGTACACAGTACTCACAAAGATCAAAAAATCAAATATTCACCAAATCCAGCACTCACCAAAAAGTCCAATAACCCCATAAAAAATGGAAAGAGGAAGTTGACACTTCAGGAAACAGATGAGTCCAGTAGATATACGGAAAAGTGCTCATCACTTATTATTAGAGCAATCCAAATTAAGATTACAATTAGATATCACCATACCAGTGAAAATGGCATATCTCAAAAAAAGGATAGGAACAACCTGTGCTGGTAGGGATGTGGCTTAAGAGGAACACTCTTGCATGGCTAGTGGGAATTTTACTAGTTCAGCCCTCATGATAAACAATATGGAGACTCCTCAAAAAACAGAGTTCCCATATGACCCAACACTCCCACTGCTTGGTAGCTACTCCCAAGACACAAACATTTTCAATAAGATCTATGCACATCTATGTTCATTGAAGCACTTAGTATAATAGCCAATTTTCCACATGGGAAAAACCCAAGTGCTCAATGACAGAAGAGTGGATAATGAAGGTGTGATATACACAATGGAATACTACGCAGCCACGAGGAATGATGAAATCATGCAATTCACTGCAACTTGGACAAAACAAGGGAGGTCATCTGTTAAGGAAAGTAAATCAGAAAAACAATAAATTCCAGGTTCTTATTAATCTATGGCATTCAGAAGAAAATGTCTAGGGAGTAGAAGGTATCAAAGGTGAACAAACATTGGCTCTAGGTTACATGAGCAAAAATGCCAATGAAGGAGAGAGATGGAGAAGGGACGTAAGGAGACAAGGAATGAAGTAACATAGGGGCAAGGGTCGGGGGTCTTGGGTCTGTGGCGTAGAGAAGTATCTGTATATACCTAAACCAGAGCAAATGCTACTGAAGGCATAAAATCCAAACTACAATAACTTAACTTAAAAAATGTATCTTTGGGGCCATAAAGATAGTACAGTGGGTAGAACACTTGCTATGCATGCAGCCAACCTGGTTTTGATCCCCCAGCACCCCATCTGTCTCCCCAAGCACCATCAGGAGTGACCCCCGAGCACAGAGGCAGCAGTAAATCCTGAGCACTGCCAGGTGTGACCAAAAACCAAAACCAAAATGTAGTAGCCCAGGAGTTGGGTGGTGGGAGGGAACCTATGATCCTTGGTGGAAGGATGGGAGTCACAGGGTGACAGAACTAAAGGTGGGGACATTGCATACCTGAGACCTACTGCAACCAACTTCGTAAATCAGTGTCTAATTTTTTAAAATTTTAATAAAATTCAAGAATAAACTCTGAAAGAGTAAATCAACTGAGCGGAAAACGGGTAGAACTGTGGTGGAACACAGTTGAATTTACCACTCAGAGCCCATTATTGATCGTTCCTCCCTCCGTCACCCGAAGGGCAGCAAGCCCCGATCTGAATTTACTCGAACCGACCTGCTTGACACCGGAGGTTCCTTTCTGTTGGACTAGTGCAGGGAGGAGCTGCTGGGACTTACCGCTGTCCCCTGAGCCCTGCTTCCTGTCACAGCCAAAGGACCTGGCACCGAGAATGACTGCTAACTTCCCTGTGGATTCTGAACCTGTGTCCTTTGAGTTCTTGTCACTCAGTTCCTGAGTTTCTGAGTCTAAAACTCGGACTATACGTTTAAGTCTACACCTAGACATTTTCCTTTGGTCTTGATACCAAGTTAGTGCTCCTAAAACTGTGCTCACCCCGCCCCCCCTCCTAATCCCTGACCCTAGAATTGTGACCTAGAACCAAGGATGGTTAATAGTAGAGTTTGGGACTGGGGATGCTGAGCATGAAGAGGTGGGTCACGCCCCCCCTATTTTTGGCTTTTTGGGTCACACCTGGCAATGCTCAGTCGTTACTCCTGGCTCTGCACTCAGGAATGACTCCTGGCGGTGCTCAGGGGACCATATGGGATGCCGGGGATCGAACCCAGGTTGGCTGCATGCAAGGCAAATGCACTTTCACTGTGCTATCGCTCGGGCCCCGAGCAGCCCTTTAGTAGACTTCAACCCCAACCCCTCATGGGCCCCCAGTACTACTGTCCCTCCGGCACTGAAGACTGAGCAGCACCAATTCATGGGACCTGAATGCAGAGCCACCAGCCCCTCAGTGCTGGGCTACGCTACAGTGGGAATGGCCCCAGCACAGTTGGGAAGGCCTCCGTAACAATAATAATGATAAT
The DNA here is from genome assembly GCF_027595985.1 of Sorex araneus. Classification (NCBI taxonomy): domain Eukaryota; kingdom Metazoa; phylum Chordata; class Mammalia; order Eulipotyphla; family Soricidae; genus Sorex; species Sorex araneus. The sequence continues at coordinate 204,574,682 of NC_073306.1, forward strand.
CGACCATATGCTAAGAAAAATCCTGCAGCGTCTTTAAACCCCAGTTGCATTTTTAATTCCTCGTGGAAACTTTGAGTACGGTGGTCCAATGAGCCCTACTCTGCAAAGGGAAACGCTGAAGACCTAAAGCTCAGGTCACCTCCCCAGCTCCAGGCTTGGAAGTGGCAGTCATCGATATCTGAAACGACTTCATTTAAGGAAACAAATGTACCATGAGGTAATGCGCTCTAATAAACTAACATATTGTCCAGAGGCCAGCAAGGGCGTGATTATTGGGCTAGCAGACCATGTGGTGTCCCGGTGTCATCAAAAGCAGTGATTTTTTTTCAACCACTGGTGCTGGTGGTCCACAAAACATTCCTGCAGTGTGTGGAGAGGGTAAGTTGTGCCCGTGACAAAAACCAGAGATAGCGGACCAACGTCCCTGCAGCACGTCTTCTCTCTGAGACAGCCCAGCAGCACCAAGGGGCAAGCATGCCAGCCAAGAAGGGGCAGCAGGTGCCCATTAGCATTTTCAATGTGTGTATGTGTGTGTGTGTGTGTGCTCGCGTGATGTGAAAGAGACACACAGACAAACACAGAGATCGCAACATGTAGGGAAAGGGAATCCAGTCAATCAGAAAAGCACTGCCCAAGTAAGTCCATAACTGTGCGGTAGGAAAACAAAAATAGAATCAAAGGTAAAATTTTTCATCAGTAAGTCCAAAAAGACACTAGTCTAATGTACTTTGTAAGTTTTGATGTTAGCCAAAAGTTTGGACAAGTTACTATAAAACCTAGGGTCCCATTCCGGAGAATGTTTAAGTGGTCCTTGCACAGTGCTGCTAAGATGGGCGCAGGGGAAGAGGGTCAGAGACCCCTTAAAGAGTCTCACCAGTGACTGGCTCTCTTCTCCATCTTGCTTCCATACTTTCCTTCAGAAAGTATTCAATCAGGGGCTGGAGCAATAGCACAGCAGGTAGGGCGTTTGCCTTTCACACGGCCGACCCAGGTTCGAATCTCAGCATTCCATATGGTCCCCTGAGCACCACCAGGAGTAATTCCTGAGTGCATGAGTCAGGAGTAACCCCTGTGCATCACCGGGTGTGACCCAAAAACCAAAAAATGAGAAAGTATTCAATCATAGTTGAATCGATTCAATCAGTGAAAGGTGCATTATTGCTTTAAACCTACACTATGGTATATTCAGAATGGGGGTGGGGTGAGATAAAATTACAGTTCTCTGAATAAACTAATTAAAACTTTCTGTTTAGTTCAAGAGAAATATAGTCATACCAGCACTCATTTATTTAATCAATATGTGGAATTACAACGTGGATTTAGCATCCGGTTTTAAAGTATGCATTGAATAAGAGCACCCTCATCAGGCTAGAACTATTTATCAAGTTATATCAACTGTGGTAAATGGTCACTTAGATTACAAGATCATAAAACTGTATAGTAAGTAAACATTGTCAAACCATATGCCACCCACTGAATAACTTCCCTCCCCCAAAGTCATCTTACCCAAATGGTCATTTAATGAAGAGAATTACTAGACTGTTATATCTAGGAGGAGGAGAGCAATAAAGTCAAATGTTTTTAGGTGATTTGGGGGGGGGGGGTTGTTGTTGTTGTTGTTTGGTCTGGGCATCCAGCAGGGGTTGGCAGCTTGCACAACAAGTACCTTAATTCCTACACGATCTCTCTGGGCAAATATCAAAATATTTTTGTTCAAGCTTTTCCACACTGTGGCCTTGAGTAAGTCACTGAACCTCTCTTAGCCTCCACCTGTTCATCTGGAGAGTGAATGCGACCTGCACCAACTCTGGGCCACTAGCGTGAAGTAAGAGAAATCTCAAGGTACTTTGTGAAATAAGGCAATAATTAGCGTCCGGGCCTAGCAGCATCACCTCTACTGAACTGACATAACACAAAGAATCACTTCATGTTACCCAGGTAAAGAAGGTCATAGCAGACAAATAAATACATAATAAATATTTCTTAATTCTGTGTGATACTCAGTTTTTAAAAATACAAGTGGCATCTTTTATTTCCTTTTAAAATTCTATTAAAGCACCGTGAATTACAAAGTCATTCATAGTTGATGGGGCTGGAGCGATAGCACATCGGGTAGGGCCTTGCACGTGGCCGACCCAGGTTCAATTCCCAGCATCCCATATGGTCCCCTGAGCACCTCCAGGGGTAATTCCTAAGTGCAGAGCCAGGAGTAACCCCTACGCATTACCGGGTGTGACCCAAAAAGAAAAAAAAATAAAAATAGAAAAAAAAAGTCATTCACAGTTGAGTTTTTAACAGACAATGTTCCATCACCAGTCCCACAAATGTCAACTTCCCTCCACCAGCGTCCCCAGGTTCCCTCTCCTTCCCCGACCCCCACCCCAGCCCCAGCCTGCCATCTTGACAGGCACCTTTTAAATTTGGTTATTAAAGTTCAGGTCTCACGATTTCAGGGTTGTTGACTGTGTCTTGGATATTTAGCTCTGTCATTCCTTAGCAAAACCAATGCACCTGGGTTCTCCTGACTCCTACCCCCATTCTCCTCTCCTCTTCTCCCACATTCTCTTCTGTCTCTTCTCCCCTTCTACTTCACTCTATTTCTTTCCTTCTCTTCCCTGTACTCTGCAGTTCCTTTTCCACCATATCCCCACCACCAACACAGATGAGCGAGGCATCCCCCTCTAAGCCACTGCATTTCCTCACCCAGTTGCTCTAAATGCCACATATAAGTGGTATCATCCTGCACTTGTCCTTCTTCTGGCTTACTTCTTTTAACATGTATCTTCCTGTTCCATCCATGTTGCAGCAAAATGCTCTATTTCTATATTCCTTCCAGCTGCGTAATATTCCATTGTGTATATATATATGTGCACATATATACATATATATCACATCTTCATGATCCATGGATCTGTTGTTGGACATCTAGGTTGATTCCAAATCTTAGCTACTGTAATGAGTTTGCTGCACTCATGCTGCAATAAACAGTGGTATAATGCGTCCCTGTGAATGAATGCTTTTCTCTCCTGGGGACAGGTCGTAGGGCAGCTCAATTTTAAGTTTACTGAGAACTCTCCATACCATTTTCCACAGAGGTTGGGCCCGCAGTGGATGAGAGTTCCTTTTTCACCATATCCCTACCACCAATACAAATTGTTCCCACTATTTTTGATATGCCGTTCCCACTAATCTGAGATGTCGTTGTAAGAAAAGCAGTGTTGGCATGGGATCTTTGCTACACTTATAGACCCACATATTAGGTGTTTTTAGCTCCGTATTAAGGCTTTGAATCCTTCAAATTAAAAAAGAGAACATCTACAAAGGTTCATGACATACCTGAGTTAGGGCTATGTGATAAGAATTCAGAGTGCCCAGTGAAATGCACTATATTTATTTCTATCTTAGATTCTAGGGGAAACACCTCCAGAGGTCATTGACTAGAGACTATTCTGAGCTTCTCTTATAGCTACTATGATAGAGAACTATATCAAAGGGTAAAAAAACCTGCTAAATGTGATTTATCATAGTATAATATATATTATGTATATATATGTATAGATAGATATAGATATAGATATAGATATAGATATAGATATAGATATAGATATAGATATAGATATAGATATAGATATAGATATAGATACACACCTCTCGGAGATCCTGGCAAGCTACCGAGAGTATCCCGTCCGCACAGGCAGAGCCTGGCAAGCTACCCGTGGCATTCGATATGCCAAAAACAGGAATGATAGGTCTCATTCCCCTGACCCTGAAAGAGTCTCCAATCATTGGGAAAGATGAGTACGGAGAGGCTACTAAAATCTCAGAGCTGGGAGGAATAGACGTTACTGGTTCCCACTCGAGTAAATCAACGAACAACAGGATAACAGTGATACAGTGAAATGTGATGTGATTACCTCCAGAAGGTGTGGCTTAATGCAGAATCAAACAAAAGTGATTTGTAGAAGCTAGTAAACTATGTAGGTATATTTAAATCACTATGAATTACAAAGTTGCTAAATTGTTCCTGGCTGAGTTTCAGGCTTAGTGTTCTAACACCAAGTCCTCCTCCTCCACCCACGTCCCTGGCTTCCCCCCGCCCCCACAGCCTGCTCCCTGCCACGCAATTTTCCTTTCCATTTTTCCTCTTAGGCACGGTGGTTTACAATATTGCCACTGAGAGGGAGTCGCATATGTCATCTTCCCCCTCTCAGCACCCCGTCCTCCTTAGTAAACCTTTTAAAGACCAAAGTCAGGGAGCACAGGAATCAAAGTTGCTCTTTTCCATCATTATTTGTATTTCTTTATTCCCTCTTCCCCTTCATCCACCAAACTGTTTACCCAAAAAATGTCCGTTTTCTTCATTTAGCAGTTACATTGCCTGAAACGTTCAATTTTCCTTCTCCCCACCCCCCACTCCCACCTTCTGGTTTCTGAGTACTCAGTACTCAGTACCCTGCAGTACTCAGAGCTTATTACTGGCTCTGCACTTTAGGATCACTACCGGCAGGCTCAGAAGATCATATGGGGGTGGGGGAGGGGAGGAGAGGAGGAGGAAGGGGAAGGAGAAGGAGTAACAGCCTCCCCCACCCTCCAAATGCGATATTGAACAGTGAGAAATAAATCCGTAACAAGTCACACACTTCCCTTGCAATGAAGTGAAATAAGCTTCTTGCTCTTATTTAAGTCCACCCTGCCCGAGAAGTACCTGGCACGATTCTCACAAACTTTTGTCTAACTCTAAGATAAACTATAACTTTATTCTTTTTTTTTTTTTTTTTTTTTGCTTTTTGGGTCACACCCAGCGATGCTCAGGGGTTACTCCTGGCTTTGCACTCAGGAATTACTCCTGGCAGTGCTTGGGGGACCATATGGGATGCCGGGGATCGAACCTGGGTTGGCCGCGTGCAAGGCAAACGCCCTACCCGCTGTGCTATCGCTCCAGCCCCTATAACTTTATTCTTAATAATGATGATCATAATACACCCGAAATTACATCCCTTGCAACTATTCCAATTTATAATGAAATTTTTAGACATCAATTTTAAAATATATGTGGAGGGGCTGGAGCAGGAGCAATAGCACAGTGGGTAGGGCATTTGCCTTGCATGTGGCCGACCCAGGTTCGATTCTCAGCAGCCCATATGGTCCCCCAGGCACCACCAGGAGTAATTCCTGAGTGCAGATTTAGAAGTAACCCCTGTGCATCACCAGGTGTTACCCAAAAAGCAAAAATCACTTGTATCACTTGTAGTCCCGTTGATCTTCGATTTGCTCGAGCGGGCGCCAGTAACATCTCCATTTGTCCCTGTCGTGAGCTAGTGTAGCCCAATGATACCTGCTCGCTCCAGGAACAGTAAGAGCCTCAAATCATTCATTCAGATATTTGACGAAGAAATCTGACCATCTAGTTGGTGGGCGGTCACGAGGTCTTCTGAAGTCCCGTGGAATCCAGTCTGTAACAGCTCTAGTCCAACAGTCATCTCTGAATCGCATTACATGACCGGCCCATCTGATTTTTGATGCCTTGGCAAACGAGACAGCATCCCTGATTTTTGACCGTCAATGGAGGTCAGAACTCTGGATTCCTTCTCTCACTTGAGTGAGACATGATATTCCCAGCATAGCTCTTTCGATTCCTCTTTGGGATACCCTAATAGCATTCTCATCCTGCTTGCGTAGGGCCCAGGTCTCTGAGGCATATGTTAGTGCAGGAAGAATGGTGGAATCGAAAAGATGTGCCCGGAGTTGGAGGTTCTTCGTTCTCTTAACAACCTCTTTGACGCTCTCGAATGCATTCCACGCTGCTCTCTTCCTCCTGCGCAGTTCTGGCACCAAGTCATTCCTCATGTTGATTTCTCGACCCAGGTACACATAGCTGCTGCATTCGGAGATGTTCATTCCATTGAGAGCAAATGGAGCTTCAGGGACCAGTTCGTTTTTCATGAACATCGTCTTGTTGAGATTCAGCTGCAATCCGACTTTTCCACACTTGCGGTTGAAGTTGGCCAGCATTTGTGCCGCTTGGCTAATGTTTGGCGTTATGAGAACAATGTCATCAGCGAAGCGGAGGTGGTGTAATTGCCAACCATCTATCTTCACTCCCATTCCTTCCCATTCCAGTCGTCGCATGATGTTCTCGAGGGTGGCACTGAAGAGTTTCGGTGAAATGGTATCACCTTGCTGCACCCCTCTCTTTACATCAATGATCACTTCCTTGTAGAATGGTGAGATCCTGGTGGTGAATCCACAATACAGCTCGCAGAGGATTTTGATATACTGAGTTTGAACGCCCTGTTTGACCAAGGCTTCGATGACCGCCTCAGTCTCAACAGACCCAAAAAGCAAGAATAAATAAATAAATAAATAAAACTATACGTGGAGTACAGAGCCATTATTGTTTATTTTCTTTCTAAGAAAACAAACGTGTGGAGGGGCCCTCGGGACACACCTAGTGTTTCGTTCAGGACCAGCGCTCTGTGGTGACGCTGGCAGAGCTCACAAGGCCATGGGATGCCAGAGCCCTAGCCTGTGCCAGCCGGGGCTTCCACATGCAAAACTAAGCTCCAGACCATTGATCTATCTCTCTGGCCCTTTTCCAAAAATTCTTATAGAGAGCATGCAAACAGAAATACTGAAAGATCTCTGACCTAAAGAGAAATTCATGTTTGTTGAGCAAGAGTCCAAGACAGGTGCATAATCACTTCCTCCTAGAATCCTTTGAATTCTAATTCAAAACAATCACAATTGTCCTAATAGATTACTAGCTTCTTTAAGTTATAAAGATATGTGGTGTCTCCGTTCATTCAGTGCATCGCAGTAGAAAAGTTCCCAAAGGTAAAGGCAGAGGTACAAGTTATTCTGAATATTCTGAATATGGATACACCTGTGAAAAGGAGACGGACATTTTTTTGAGCTTTTTTTTTATTTTTGCTTTTTGAGTCACACCCGGCTAATGCTCAGGGGTTACTCCTGGCTCTGCACTCAGGAATCATGCCTGGTGGTGCTCGAGGGACCATATGGGATGCCAGGAATCAAACATGGGTCGGCCACGTGCAAGGCAAATGCCTTACCTGCTGTCCTATCGCTCCAGCCCCTATTGAGCATCTATTATTTTCCATTTTCTTTAGAGAAACTTTCTCACTAGTCCCTCAAAATTATGATGAGGTACACATAACTATATGAAACCCATTTTTCACTTAAGAACAAAACAAAACCAAATCACTTTGATGTAGGTAGGTAGATAGGGAAAGGCCCTTGGCAATGAAACAGATTAACAAAGCCTCTAGGAGGGAGAATCCTGAGACTGACCCAGCCTCCCTGGTAACGGACTTTCACCTGGAAGGAAGCCCCCACGTGAGGGCAGGTTGGAGAAACCCTATAAAAACCAGCCCAATAGCCCATTCGAGGCTTCCTCCACCCTTGGAGAAGCCCGCGTTCTCTCTTGAGCGCGTTACTCCTACTGGTTTTTCTTTTCCACTTATCCCTTCCTCCCTCTCTTAGAAATCTCTGAATAAAATCTTTTACTTCACTGCTTGTCTACTCCTGAAATTCTTTTCCGCGAGCGAGACAAGAACCCAGTTACCGTGGGTCCCGGGTGTTTGAGGCGGTGGGAGAGAAAGTGACCGTCTTTCTCCTCCCCGCTTCACGAAAGTCACCCGTGGGGCCCACCGACATCATCTGGCGACCACGAAGGGACTGCAGTGAAGAAATCCGCGAGGAAGGAGGTAATCCGTGGAAAATCTGCTGTGGAGGTATGCTCCCTTGGAAATCTCTAGGGGGGATGAGGGAGGAATGTGATAACCTCTGTGTGAATGTGTGTGTGCATGAGCACCCTGATAGGTCCTCCTATCAGGCGTGATTTTGTGGCTCCACGACCTGGCACTCTTAAAGTCCCTCTAAGTCACGGAGCTCGAGTGGGCTGCCTGCGATTCCACGGAGAACATACGGTCAAGGGTGGCACTGGCATAGCTGCCGGTCGCAAGTCACAATGCTGAACCACTAAGGCTAAGTTCTCCACCGGCCAGGCAAGCATCTGAGTGGTCTCTGCAAAGAGGCACCCCTCCTTTGTCTGTCTTGCGTCACCATTCACTATGGGAGGAATGGGAGGGAAGCCCACTAGTGAGAAGATTCTGGAAAACTGAGGCAGATCAATGTCCTAGTAGAACACCCTTTCCCCACCCAGTCACAGTCCGATCAAAGGATCAACTAGAGGTCGATTGTAATGCTAATGAGGGAAACCAGCATGTTTAGCTCTAGGCAAAGTAAGATGGAAGAAAAAGGAAAAAGCAGGGAAGATGTAGCAAGTTAAGAAAGGCAGAACTTCTTTCAAGGAACAGGGCTTCTTTAAGACCACAGCATTAGGTTCGGCTCGGGCACACAGCTGTGAGTCTGCCCGGTGCCAGGGACACCCAGGGACGCCTGTGGTGGAAGCAGAGGCTATTGGTGGAGACGTCCAGATCCAAGAACCCTCTGAGAAAAGGCCTATATAGGAGGGGTTAGAGTCCCCTCAGAAGAGGCCAAAGTAGAGGCCAGTGTATGGGGGGTTAGAGTCCCCTCGGGAGAGGCCAAAAGAAGGCCAATGTAGGGGGTTAGAGTCCCCTTGGCAGAGGCCAAAAGAAAGCCAATGTATGGGGGGTTAGAGTCCCCTCAGGAGAGGCTGAAGCAAAGCCCTGGAAAGTAGTTTTTGCTCAAGAACCATCCTGTCTTAGGTTTTTTCCCTTCCCTAGGTTGTTGCTGGTACTCAGAAACATGGGCAACTCAACTTCAATACCTAAAAATTCCCCTCTGGGTTGCTTATTAAAAACATAGGAAGAGTTTACAGTTAGGTGGTTTAAACAAAGATCGTCTTGTCAACCTTTGCAATACCACATGGCCTGAATATAATCTAGAGAATGGGATTATCAAACTAGGGGAGGTAGGAAAAGACGAGATCATATGATTAACTGTTTAATATCAGGGATGAAGAGTGCCATTAAGGCTGTTAACTATGACAAGCTGAAGGAAGTTACACAGGAGAAAAATGAAAACCCTTATCAGTTCCAAGGTAGGCTGATTGAGGCAATGAGAAAGTATACGAACATAGATCCTCAATCCGAGGCAGGAAACGTCTTGATAGCCTCCTATTTTATAAATCAGTGCTCCTCCGATATAAGGAGGAAGCTTCAAAAGTTAGCTATGGGACCCCAGACCCCTCTAAGCCAGCTCCTCCAAATAGCATCTAGTGTTTATAACAATCGGGAGCAGGCCGAGGAAGCTGAGAGAGTCCGGAGAGGTCGGTTTAAACGACAGGAACAGGCTCAGCTGATAGCAATTGCTGTCGATAGAACCCTGAGACCTCAAAATAACCCTAGAGGCAGAATCTCAGCTAGAAGATACCAGATGCACCCGTCCCGGAAGGAATGCCTCAACTGTGGAGAATTAGGACATCAGAGAAGGCAATGTCCAGATCTACAACCACCGCGGGGGCGGTGTCATAACTGTAATCAGGAGGGCCATTGGAGAAGGGACTGTCCTCAGCCCCAGAGAGGGCAGAGGCCAGCCCCTGCTCTGGAGGCCCCAGTGCAAGAAGACTGAAGAGGCCTGAGGCCACTATCGGCTCCTGACTCCAACTTGGTGATTAAAAAGGCTGAGCCTCGGGTTATTTTTGACGTAGCAGGTAGGGACATCGATTTTTTGATCGATACAGGAGCCACCTACTCTGTCCTTGGCCAATCTCCAGGACCTCTCTCGGCCAACTCGTGTGAAATAATAGGGATAGGGGGTGTTCCTGTGAGAAGGTTATTTACTCAACCATTAAGCTGTAGCTATGGAGATATAGTTTTTACTCATGCCTTTCTAATCATCCCAGAGTGCCCAACCCCTCTACTAGGGAGAGACATAATGCATGTTTTAGGAAGCACCCTCCAGCTCTTCCCCTCGAAGGAAAGGATTTTCATAGCAGTTCTATTACATAGTTCTGATGTAGATCTCCCAGACATTCCCCTTGAGGTTAGAGACACTGTAAACCCTGTGGTGTGGGATCAAGGAATACCTGGAAGAGCCTTAAGAGTATCTCCAGTGAAGATCAGTCTCAAGGAAAATGCAGATTACCCGCATAAGCGTCAGTATTCAATTAAACCTGAAGCCAGAAAAGGGCTACAGCCCCTAATAGAGAAGTTCCTAAAATATGGATTAATAGTGCCTTGCCAGTCACCTTGCAATACTCCAATCCTCCCGGTACAGAAGCCAAATGGTGAATACAGACTAGTACAGGACCTCAGAGCTGTTAACGAAGCAGTGGTTCCAATCCACCCTATTGTGCCTAACCCATACAACATCCTAAATCAGATCCCTGGTAACACTGCCTGGTTCACAGTACTGGATCTTAAGGATGCATTTTTCTGTATTCCCTTGCATCCTGATTCTCAGTTTCTCTTTGCTTTCGAATGGACGGACCCAAATTATAATAAAACACAGCAGTATACCTGGACCGTTCTCCCTCAGGGTTTCAGAGACAGCCCCCACATTTTTGGAAATGCATTAAGCAAAGAACTCAGAGAGTTACAGCTAAAGGATGGAGCTATAATACAGTATGTGGATGATATTCTTATTTGCAGTCTAACAAGGGAAGCCTCCATTAGTCATACGACTCAAGTATTAAATTTCCTGGGGGAGCGAGGATATAAAGTTTCCCCCTCCAAGGCACAGATTGTAAAACAAAAAGTTAAATATCTGGGATATGTACTCACTCCTGAAGGCCGTACATTATCTAGTGATCGGAAGGATATCATTCTAAAGCTCAGAGAACCACAAACTAAGAAACAACTGAGAGGCTTCTTGGGAATGACAGGATTTTGTAGACTCTGGATTCCCAATTATGGGATTATAGCAAAACCCCTTTATGAGGCCTTAAAAGGAACTGATTTTGAGCCCCTGAACTGGAATAAGAGTTGTCAATCAGCATTTCAGAACCTAAAAGACCAACTAGTCGCAGCTCCAGTCTTAGCAATACCTGACTTGGAAAAGCCTTTTACTCTGTATGTAGCTGAAAAACAGGGAACAGCACTAGGGTTGTTACTTCAAAAGTTGGGAGAATGACTCCCTCAACGGGTATTCTAAGTAAAAGAGCCCCATTGTGCTGGGAACAAAATTGGCCACCAACTTCTGAATACTACACCCATTCCCTAGACATGGGGTGGCTCCAGCCCTTCATGTGTGAGCAGACTCAAGTCCTACATGCCACTGATTGGTTTGCAACAGATTGGACAAGGAGGCCAGGGATTAGATGGCTAGCACCAAACGGTTCCCACTGGCTATGTGGGCAGAACTTATGGCCCTGGCTTCCCCCCGGCTGGAGTGGCAGATGTACGCTAGGCTTTGCTTGGATGCAGGGCAGACATGTGCAAACACTCCATCCATACAAACCGGCTAATTACCAGCATATGCTCCACCGCTGGACTAGGTCAGTTTTCCACTGGTATGATCATTTGAGTTTTTTCTTTGCCCCACAAATAGGAATAGAAGATGTTGCTCAACATATAGAAACCCTGACAAAGTATATGCAAAAAGCATTAAGTGACACCCATACTAGTCTTTCTCTAATTAACTCAGAAATGTCCCAAATGAGAAAGGCAATCATTCAAAACCGGATGGCCTTAGATATACTCACTGCTGCTCAGGGAGGAACCTGTGCTGTCATAAAAACTGAATGCTGCGTATACATTCCAAACTACACTGCAAATGTGACTGACCTTCTGGATGATATGAAAAAGCAGGTACAGTCTCTTGAGGACTCCTCTCCAAGTTTCTGGGATCGGATCTCTTCATGGTTCGGAGGAGGATGGACATGGTTGGAGAAACTATTATTTTCCATCTTTATGATCATAGCAATAGGTGTAGGATTATGTTGTGTTGGTTTCTGCTGCTTTAATTTTTGTCTCACCATCCCAGACAGAATGGTATCTAAAGCTATAGATCACTCTGCTCTTGCTAGATCAGAGGCAATATTCTACTCCTCTAGGGTCTAATCATCTCAAAGTGACATTCCTCAGTCTAATTGATCTGATCTTTTCTTTCAGATAACTTCAGGATCCCAACCAGTTCATTGCCTGGGGCCCACTAAAACTAAGATAGCATGAGATTTCACCCCTTGCTCAGGCAGGGCCAGCGCCCTTTTGTCAGCATGAAGCAGCTCCAGAAGATGGACCTTCAGCCATTTTCCCTTGAAGATTCAAGGTGGTGAAATCTCTAGGGGGGAATATGATGTAGGTAGGTAGATAGGGAAAGGCCCTTGGCAATGAAACAGATTAACAAAGCCTCTAGGAGGGAGAATCCTGAGACTGACCCAGCCTCCCTGGTAACGGACTTTCACCTGGAAGGAAGCCCCCACGTGAGGGCAGGTTGGAGAAACCCTATAAAAACCAGCCCAATAGCCCATTCGAGGCTTCCTCCACCCTTGGAGAAGCCCGCGTTCTCTCTTGAGCGCGTTACTCCTACTGGTTTTTCTTTTCCACTTATCCCTTCCTCCCTCTCTTAGAAATCTCTGAATAAAATCTTTTACTTCACTGCTTGTCTACTCCTGAAATTCTTTTCCGCGAGTGAGACAAGAACCCAGTTACCGTGGGTCCCGGGTGTTTGAGGCGGTGGGAGAGAAAGTGACCGTCTTTCTCCTCCCCGCTTCACGAAAGTCACCCGTGGGGCCCACCGACATCAACTTCAGATAACATACTTTCCCCAAAACGTGACATGCAGCGGAAATTCAAATACAAACCCAGAACTGTTCACTATCAAGCCTGTGCATTTTCAACAGCCTGCACTCCTGCTCTGGGCATTTCTTCTACCTCAGGCACGTGTTTACATGTATGTAAACGGTCCATGACATGCAAGTTAAAATGATAGTGCTGAGTGTTCAACAGTCCCTGTTACTTAATTCCCCTGCAAGCATCAGTTACTGAAACAACCATTACCCAGCCTCCATCATCCCCAGCAGATGACAGCATAAAAATGGGTACAGACCTCCCTGTGTTCACCAGTTACACCTCAGCCCAATCTGCATCCTGAAGCCACAACATTTCTTTTTTATTAGTGACTCACCGTGAGATAAAGTTACAGACTTACAAACTTCCATGCTTGCGTTTCAGTCATACAATGGTCGAGTGCCCGTCCCTCCACCAGTGCCCATTTTCCACCACCAATGGTCCCAGCATCCCTCCCACCACCCCCACCTTGTCCCCTCCACCCCACCCCGCCTTTTGCTCTCTCTCTCCATTTGGGTGTTGAAGCCACAACATTTTTTAGAAAAGCTGCAAAGGATATACTTGCCCAACCTTTTTCTTTTTTTTTTTTTTTTTTTTCAGATAAAGAAGGTAAAAATTAAGAGATTCCCGTGCTGCCAGATGCCACATTGTCAGTAACCGCATTGGCGGGGCTGGAGCAGAACCCTAGTCTCCACAGATTGCTGTGTTTATTTTAACCAACGCGGCCCTGCCTGCTTGCTTTTCAGAATCTAAAAGGACTAGAGGTGGTTTCAGTATACAGTCGGCTACACAGGAACAAGGCATCTGGGGTGGTTTCCAGCAAGCAACGGAAGGTTCAGAATACATCTGTGAATTTCCGTTCAATTATTCCAGTGCTGATACCGCCCTATTCTCTTCCTTTAGTACTTCATCAGCCACAGCCTGCACTTTTCCAGGGCAGAACAGTACCTCTCGTAATGCATACCAAAAACCTGGGAGATTGTTCAACTGAAATCTGATTCAGTAGGTCGGAGTAACAGCCAACACTCTGCATTTTTAACAAGAGCCCGAGTAATGTCAGAATTGCTCATCAGCAGAACAGATTCTGAGCAGGAAGAATTCAATGTTTATGATGGATCAAATTAAGATCATCTTTAAATCCCCATCCCTGAGCACTGAGCTCTAGCCAGAAAGCAAGTCGTTTCATCTGATTTGTTAGAAAATGAAATTATCGTGCCTCCTTAGCCAAGGGGGGAAAAAAAAAGCTGTAACATTAATGTACATACCCTGGTTTATATTATCTTGTGTACTTTATTAAATGTAATGATGCTTTTTAGAAGAATGTCCGCTGCAAATGCATGCTGCATTTCTCTCACAGCTAGAAATTCATGAGATTCTATTTCTCTTTTATTTGGCTCATTACTCTTCACACTGCTTTCTAAAAACAACTCTACCACCAAGTGGACAATACGAAAATTAGTTTATGTGCTACAATATTTCAGTTTTGTCCGGCTCCATTTTCTAACTTTACAGGTTCAGAAAAGAGCTCTTAATTCCTGGTTAATGAACAGAGCCCTGGAGGGTTCCTATATGAAGATGGACAATCTGAGAAACTGAGCCATAGTCCAGACTCTCTTTCCTGGACTCACACAATGAAACGTAAAACACAACTGACACTGCTGGTCAGGGAACAGACAAACATAGGCACGTGTTCCTCTGCGGGGGGCAGAGTTCAGAGGTTAAGGCACTGACCTTGCACGCAGCCAGCCCCAGTTCGATCCCAGGAACCACATATGGCCCCCTGGGCACAGAGCCAGGAGAAAGCCCAGATCGTCACCAGGTGTGGCCCCAAATACACCCCAAGTGAAAATGTTTCCTCCGTGGACAGTGATTGAGAGCGGAGGCGGTTTCCAACATTTGCATTCACGCACCTTGAGTGACGAATGCAACATACTTTCACTGCATTTAGCTGGGATGTGAATCACTCTATTCCCACTTCAAACACAGAGAAACCGAACAAGCAACACTCCCGAAAGGCTTCATACAGTGACTGCCCCCGGGCTCTCACACTGCAGAAAACTTGCTCAGACACACCCTTCAGCTCAGTCAGGCCCGTAATTCTGAGTCAAGTGGGATTTTAGTAGATAGGACACCGGCAGTGACTTCCGGTTTGCTAAACTGCATTTAGGACCCTTGTACCTGGAACTGTGAGAGGAAGCCCTGGCTGGACTTCTGGAGGAGAGGCAGGACAGAGCCCCAGGGAGGCTGCCGAGATCCCGTCCCTGGGTCCCACCCCCACTGAATCCAGGCCCATCAGTAACGATACCTTTGCCGCCACAAAAACTGTGATTGTGGTAAGGTGTCATTATGGCACTAGACAGCTACTGAAGAGCGTCGTGTGTGTTTCACTGGTATAACGAAGAATGTTTATGATCCACGGGTAGTTTCACAAACGATACAGGTATTTCTGCTCTGCGATGGATGAAATCTAAAAATCAGGCCAGGGCCAGGGAGATGGCTCAAAGGAGAGGAACACAGGCTTTGAATGTGGAAGCCCCAGGTTCGATTCCTGGCACTGCAGGGTCCCCTGAGCACTCTGCTAGGAGTCACCCATAAGCCCTGCCAGGTGTGGCTGCCCTCCTGAAAAAAAAGAACGAGGCAAAGTTAACAGCTTAATAACAGATTTGACTCTAGAGGGAGAAACGCATTCAGTCCTGTTCTCCCCTGCTGAGGTCTAAAAGGATTTGACTGTCTGACTCAGCTCCAAGTCTCCTTGGTCTGGACTCTGCAATCCTGTCTGTTCACTGGCCTCAGAGTGAATCTTTTGCTGAAGCACCTTATTCAGAAAAGACTGACCTTAGGAGAAGTGCATACACAGCCTCTGGCATCTCGGAGGCAGGCTTGCGGGGTGGCTGGAGGTAGGTCCCCAAAAGCCAGACCTAGAGCCAGACTGCAGCCATGACAGGCCTCAGCTGACGTGAGGTTTTGACGAGGCCCAAGCTTCTGTTTCCCAGAAACTGAACTTGCAATTTCTGGTAAGGAACTGCTAGAACATCTGACTGGTTATGAGGGGTCACTATGTCCTTTTTTTTTTTTTTGAAACAACCAGAAACTAACTGTCACTATGTCCATTTTTTTGGAACAACCAGAAACTATTATCAAATGTTGACTAATCGCTGACAACTGTTGCGTGGTCACTGTTATCTTAGCACTTGCTCGACCTTGGAACCTATAGTCTTGCACTTGGAGGTCGGGGTCTAGACCAAGAGAGCACTTTGTGGGTGAGAGAGTTGACCCCCGTTAACTGAATGAAACTCCTTTGCACTTGCATTACTGTCTCTCTGACTGTGTCGTTCATGCCATGACCCGAAGACCAGGGTACAACATTGGGAAAGACAGACAATGGGGGAGGGAAGTTGGTGGGATGGTGGGACTGGGGTGGAATATTGAATGCCTGGAACAAATCATCATGAACAACTGTGCAAACCACAGTGTTTAAGTGAAGTGGGGGAAAAATATAAAGAAATAACAGAAACACCCTATCTTTCAACTCACCCTCCTGTTTCCCAATGATCCCCAGCCTTAAAAACTTCTGTTCTTGGGGCTGGAGCAATAGCACAGCAGGTAGGGCATTTGCCTTGCATGCGGCCTAACCCGGGTTCGATTCCCAGCACCCCATATGGTCCCCTGAGCACCACCAGGGGTAATTCCTGAGTGCAGAGCCAGGAGTGACCCCTGTGCATCGCCATGTGTGACCCAAAAAGAAAAAAAGAAAAGAAAAGAAAAAAAAACCTCTGTTCTCTGTCTTGTCTCCAGAGAACTCCCTTTTGTGGATATTCATATGAATAGAATTGTTAATAGAGACTGACATATATGTGTGTGTGCATATATATAGCCATATATATGCATGTATGTATATATATGGATTTTGTGACTGGTTTCTTTCATTTCTAGGCTCCAGGCTCACAAGGTTTAGCATGTATTATTATTTTATTCCCTTTGAGATTAAATTATATGCATGTCATGTAGCAGGTATATGTCATGTTTTGTTTTTTCACTTATTAACTGATGTACATTTGGTTTTTTCAACCTCTGACTTTATGAATTCTCTTGATATATGTTTTTGTGTAAATAAATGGTGGTTTTTTTTTTATCTCTTTTGAGTATATACCTAGGAGTGAAAATGTTGAGTCATACAGTAATTCTGTCTTTCAGTAATCATTTGAGAAAATGCCAAACTACTTTCCACAGCCGCGGCCTAGTTTCACACCCCCATTACCACGGTATCTGGGTTTTGATATCTTCATATTCTAACCAACACTTGCTATTATCTGACTTTTCGACTCTCTCATATCCCCATAACCACACTTTACCCCACCAGGCCAGCTGTTTCATTATGATTTTGATTTGCATTTTCTGAAGACTATAATCATTTTTCCATGTGCTTATTGGACATTATACATCCTCCTTTGGAGAACATCTATTCATATGCTCAGTTCATTTTCTAATGGAATTACTCTCGTTTGTTTGTTTTGGAGTCCTACGCAGCAACGACCTGGAAGCAGGTCTGCATGCTTCTCACATGCAGATCACGTCTGGCACCGCGTCCCACCCCTCCTCCCCGAGCACCACCCTGTGAAGCCCTGAAGGCCTCTGAGAATTTCTGGGGTGACCCAATACTACAGGGCTGAAGCAACATCATCCTTTCGTTGAACTACTAGCCCAGCTGCCTGAAACTCACTGGCGGGGCCCCAGGCCTCCTGAGCACTGCTGGGAAGGACCACCCATACCCACCCACCCCCCACACACAAACATAGGAGGTCTTTTGTCTTATGCTAGATATAAATGTTTGTGTTTTCTTTTTTTTTTCTTTTTGGGTCACACCCGGCGATGCACAGGGGTTACTCCTGGCTCTGAACTCAGGAATTACTCCTGGCGGTGCTCAGGGGACCTTATGGGATGCTGGGATTCGAACCCGGGTCGGCCGCGTGCAAGGTAAACGCCCTACCCGCTGTGCTATCACTCCAGCCCCGATATAAATGTTTTTGTATATGACTCAAAATTTCTGCGGTTGTCAGCAATGTAAAAATACAAATCTTGATTATCAGACTATGATATTCAGTTCTGCGACTTCTACATCTTTATATTTCCCATATTTTTGTGAACTATCACTCTCTGTGTGTCTGCATGTCTGTCTCTCTCTCACACACACATACACACACACACACACACACACACACATACCCCACATGTGCATATATTGCTCAATTCTTAAACTGAAGCACTTGCCTTCAGCGTGAGTGTATCTGGATATGGGGCTGAAACAGGCAGGCAAGGGCCCCTTGGGAATGAACTTCAGATGAATTTGGAAAAGAACCAGTTCAAGCCCACTGGGCACCCATCAGGAATGATTCCACAGTCCTTTCTCGATGAAATCCCATCAAGGGACTCCAAGGAGGGTCAGGAGAATCCTGTCATCTCTGGACAGGCCGGGCATCCCCTCCCCTGTCTCAGCGTCACCCACACCAGTTCACTCTTGGGAGTGCCACTGCGCCCCGTACCTTATGGCATGCCTCCCTTCCTCTTCAGCCTCACAGCGCAGGTACCGTTCCTGGGAGCCCCTGTGTCCCAACCCGGGATGTGCGAGTCCTTCACAACGCTCCCCCCTAGCTCTGCAAAAGCCAGTGTTCCCTCTAGAACACGTTCCCTTCTCTTTCCCTCCTCCCCTCCTCTCTCTCTTTCTCTCTCTCTCTTTCGCTCTCTCCCTTCTCTCCTCTCCCCCTCTGTCTCCTCTCTCTCCTCCCTCATACTTATGGAATAAACTTTCTTTGCTTTACTATTCGTCTTCTCCTGAAACTCTGCTTTTGAGCCTGGAAAACCTGGGTAGAGGTTAGGACGCCAATGCAGGCAGGAGTTCCATGTGTTTTAGGAAAATCTGTCTGATCGTTAGCTAACCAACCAACAGAGCAGATACAAACATCACTGTCACTGTCACTGTCATCCCATTGCTCATCGATTTGTTCGAGTGGACACCAGTAACATCTCTCATTGTGAGACTTATTGTTACTGTTTTTTGGCATATCCAATATGCCACAGGTAGCTTGTCAGGCTCTGCCGTGCAGGCGAGATACTCTCGGTAGCTTGCCGGGCTCTCCGAGAGGGGCGGAGGAATCGAACACGGGTCGGCCACGTGAAAGGCGAAAGTCCTACCGCTGTGCTATCCCTCCAGCCCAGATACAAAAATGACCAAGAATAAAAGCTTTACAGAATGAGTTCAGGAAAGTTCAAGTAACCAGATATACAGCATACAAACCCCTCGGAGGTCGGATAAAGTAGTTCTAATTCCCCAACATGTCTCATTCATTATTGTGAGTTATTATGGTCTCAAATATGGTAAGTTCTTACACAGATTTTATTTTGCTTTGTTTGAGCCACACCTGGCGGTGCTCAGAGCTTACTCCTGACTCCATGCTCTGAGCACTCTTGGCAGAGCTCAGGGGAGCCATCAGGGGTGCCGGGGACCAAGCCCAGGCTGGCTACAAGCAAAGCAAGTGCCCTACCCACTATACTCTCTCTTTGGCCCTAGATTTTTCTGTTGGTTATTAAGAGAGGGGGGGGGAATCCTTTCTTGACTGAACACCCCACAAGATCCCCACTCACCTGCGCTCAGCCCTCGCTGAGGCCACTCTAGTGAAAGGCAGTGACGGGGACACAGCGAGACTAGCTGGACTCGAGAATCCTTCGGCGTGGATTTCTGTTTTTAAATGCAGGCACTGCCATGCACGGGACTGTCAGTAGGGATGCTTCAGGCGTGCGGTGCTGCCCTGGCGCACCCACCACCACTGGGGCGATGCCCCTCCACCAACAGCCCTTCTTCCCTGCCCCCCCACCCCTACTCAGCAAATTCAGTTCTATGGACCGACTCTCAGGGCCTGTTGCTCATGATAACTTTCTTACTCCTTTAGTATAGTTTTGTTTTGTTTTGTTTTGCTTTTTGGGTCACACCCAGCGATGCTCAGGGGTTACTCCTGGCTTTGCACTCAGGAATTACTCCTGGCAGTGCTTGGGGGACCATATGGGATGCCGGGGATCGAACCTGGGTCGGCCGCGTGCAAGGCAAACGCCCTACCCGCTGTGCTATCGCTCCGGCCCCCTAGTATAGTTTTTAATACTCCACAGACGACAGAAATTTTACAGTATATACCTTCTGCCTTTGACTCACTTCACTCAGCATGATACCTTCAACTGCCATCCACATAGCAAGGAACTTCAGGTTTATATTTGAGTCGTAAGTCACTGGATACATAAATATCACCAAATATCACCGTATCTTTATCCTTGTGCCGGTTCCAAATCTTGGCTCTTGTGGATCGTGCTGCAATAAATATGAGTGCAGACAACATCCCCTAGAGGGAGAGTTTTAAAACTAAGTGAGCTCAAAAATCATTCTTGCAAGTGAAGTCTTTCTGGCCAAGCAGTGGTAATTCTGTAAGAGTGAGAATTTCACAGAGAATTTCAGAGAGTTCCAAATATACTCTTCTCTACCACAAGAATATCGGCCGTGATTTTTTTAAGGTTATTGCACAGCTGGAAAGTGGAGGGTGGACTGGGAGAAAGTATTTTTTAAAAAAGAAAAACAAACATGAAGGCCTTCCTCATTTTTTTTAAAGCCCTCATCACCCTTTCTTGTCACCTGTCTGCTTTGTTAGCAGTCTTTTTTTTTTTTAATTAAAATTCAGTATCATTTTTTTTTAAGTGGAGGGTGCAACTAGGGCAAGTTAAAATGCCACAGAATTCAGTCTTCCTAAGAGCCAGATATTTTTCTGTATCAGTGATCTCTGTGTTGCCAAAGCTTCGGTTAATTTCTGCCAGTTTTCCTTTCTTCCCTTCCCTGTAGTATTACTGTTACAATGACGAGGGGCGCACACAGATGCTTAGTTGTGGTGCTTGAACATTTGGTTGTATTTGCTCAACAGAGCTCACGTGCCTTACCAGCCAGGGGAACACGCACAATGTTTTCAGTTGCAGTACTGCACACAGGCTCAGCGGGGGTCCCACTCTTTTAATTACAGAGGCCATGCACACTCTGGTTATAGTGACCAACAGAGGGACAAACACACACACACACACACACACACACATATACACACAAGCACACATACACATCTGTGGTACACCAGAAATCACAGTTACAGCACGGAGAGAGCCTGCACTTGGCACACACGGACAACTCCAGGAAGTCATGGCCTCATGCTTGCAAAAGGGGAAAGAAGGAAGGAAGGAAGGGAGAGAGGGAGGGAGGGAGGGAGGGAAGGTAGGAAGAGAGGGAGGGAGGAGGGAATAACTGCATCTTCTAGGTAATGCACAACAAAGCTCATTCTGAATATTCACTAGTTTCTAACACCTCTTCACCCAACTTTAATTAAACCCACCTTCCTTAAACACCAGCACCAAGACAGATGCGAGCCAGTTAATTCAATCTTATTGATTCCCTGCTTTGTTTAATCACTAGAGTTACTGTTTTAATTACTGGAGATGTTTTTATTTCTATTTTAAATACACTTTGACTCTGTTGCCACACTTCGGTAGAGGAATACTCTCTAAATTCCAAATAATCAGCTTAAAAACTTTAAAACCCAAACATAAGTGTTAACAAAGAATTGGCTGGATGCAATTAATGGCTGAAACCAATATTGTTTGAAAGTAACTTAAAAACAGGGAGATAGGCCCGAGGGCTGGCACACATGCCTCGCCTGTGTTAGCTCCAGACCCCACCTCTGCAGTGCACAGTCCCCTGGAAAATACTGGCGGTAGCCCTGGCGGCCACCGAGCACCGCTGGGACAGCCCTAGCGTTCCCCCAACACACCGGACCCAAACAGCCCCACATTGGTGGATCCCAACCCCTTAAGTGTCCGTCTACACAGCCTCGCTGAGGATCACTGCAAGTAGCCCCCAGGCCTCCCCAGATCATCACATGGGCAGCCCGCATCATACACAATCACTGAGAAAGAGAACAAAGCAAGTGTAGGACAGGGGTACTGGAGATGTATAAAGGAAGTAGCACTTGTGCAGAATTTTTTTTTATTTTTTTCGCTTTTTGAGTCATACCGGGCAATACTCAGGGGTTACTCCGAGCTCTGCCCTCTGGAATTACTCCTCAGAGTTGCTCAGAGGCCCATATGGGATGCCAGGGATCGAACCCGGGTTGGTTGCGTGCCAGGCAAACCCTCTATGGGCTGTATGATCACTCCAGCCCCTTGTGCAGAGCGCTGAAGGTTGGGAAAGATTCTGCAGCCAAAGCTTCCACAACAAAATCTGCATCATATGACCTCGGCCCAGCAAACAGTCCCAACTGGCTATGATGATGATGATCAATGTGAAAAGGAGAAAAAGTTAAAGACAGAAAGGATGTGGGACCGCGGGAGGCAACAGGAAACCTTACACAGGCAGAGAATTTTGAGCTGAATTTGTAATAAAGGTTCGTGTATCTCTCCCGAACCACATGAAAGAGGCAATAAGTCCCAGCCACCAGGGGCTCAAAATGCAACAGGCCCTCCCAGAGGGGGGCAAGAGAATCCCAGGGCCGAGTGGGGGGGAAGAGGGGCGGTGGGGGGAACGCGGGGGAGAGAAGTGAAGGCCACTTGAGATTTCAGAAAGTGTGATTTGAGAGTCTTTATTTCTTCTGTTCCTCCCCCATCACTCGTCCTCTCTTTACCTCCCTTAACAGGAAGGGGACCGTGGAGGAACTTGAAAGAAAAACCTTCCTCAAAGTGCTTCCTGGTTATATTCCAAGGGTGACTGCATTTCCTAAACACTCAACAAGGCGATTTCAGCACTTGTTCGTGGAATACTTGCGCCAAAAGTGCAGTGTTAAAAAGGTTCGTGAATTTGAGAAATCCCACATGTCTTATATCCCATTTGGAGTCAGGGTCCTTGTCGAGACTCCGCTGCACTGGATGAGACTTGGACCCCAGCCTGAGCTAGCAATCAAGTTCCTTTCCTTTTGCATTACCGTGTGTGGACTTAGTGTCTCCGCAACCGGGGATCTGAAATTCGGGCACAACAATTGGAGATACGTCTTGTGTGGTCGAGCGTCAACATCTGCTTTCCCCCCCCCATTTTAGCTTTAGGCACTGCGGTTTACAGTATCATCAAGCGTAGGTTTTTGCACACTCTTTCCAGCGGACACCTCCACCAGGGTGTCCGCTGCCCTGCGTTATCCCCATCAATGCCTCCTCATCCGGTTCCCCCTCTGTTCCTCCCTTCAGTGAGCTTCCTCCTGAAGACCACATCTCAGATTGCTGCCTTTGGGCATTTGTTATTCCTCTACTGTGCTTCTGTATATTGTGCATATGAAGACGATCACTCTGTGCTTGTGCCTCTCCTTCAGACTAACTCTACTCAGCATGAGACTCTCCAGATCCATCCATAGAGCAGCAAATCGCATGATTTCAACTTTCCTTCTAGGGGGAACTATCCCATCACATACGTGTACAACGGCTTCTTTAGCCAGCCACTTTATCTTGGACAGTCAGGCTGTCCCCGGGGTTGGGCTCTTGTGAGTAGTGTGGTAATGCAAACTACAGGAGTGCAAACGTCTTTTCCAAATAGTTTTGAGGTCTTTGGGATAGAAGCCAAGAATTGCCGGGTCACATGGGAGTCCAATTCCTAGGTTTCTGAAAATTGTCCATATTGTTCTCCAATAATTTGGACCAGTCGACATTTCCACCAGCAGTAAATGAGGGTCCCGTTGACCCCACATCCATGCCAACACTGATTGTTTTTGTTCTGCGGGAGGTGTGTCAGTCTCACTGTGTGAGTTGTCATCTCATTGTTGTTTTGATTTACATTTCCCTAATGATAAGTGGTGCACAGCATTTTTTTCATATATCTTTTGATATGGGCTGGAGCGACAGCTCAGCGGGTAGGGGGTCTGCCTGGCACGCAGCCAACCCAGGTTCAATCCCTCCGTCCCTCTCGGAGAGCCCGGCAAGCTACCGAGAGTATCCCACCCGCACAGCAGAGCCTGGCAAGCTCCCCATGGCGTATTTGATATGCCAAAATCAGTAACAACAAGTCTCACAATGGAGACGTTACTGGTGCCCACTCGAGCAAATTGATGAGCAACGGGATGACAGTGACGGTAATACAGCGATCTTTTATGTACGTCTTCTGTGAGGAAGTTTCTGTTCATCTCTTCCGCCTATTATTTGATGGGGATGCTTGTGGGGTTTTTTTTTCTCGCTTTTGCAAGACTAAAAGGAGGAGTGGCCTTCTCCTTACCCCTAAAGCCCTCTCCCTGCAACACTGCTTGTCCAGCTCTCCTTCTCTCTTCACTTCTTCACAGAGAAGAACCCAGTCTCCGCCTCTCTCGCCTCCTCTAAATCTCCCCAAATGCTTTTATTTAGTGGGGAGGGTAAATCCAGCCTCCTGCATACATGAGTGTTCTTCCAAGGCCCAAACCCTGGTCCGGTCCCCGTGTCTGAGCTCACCAGCTGGGCTGGCTAAAAGAGAAACCCGCCCGGAGAGCAGGGCGGCACTGCGGGTCTTCCCAGATAATGAACACGGGGAAAGGGAAGGGCCAGCAGAGCTGCGGGGCGAGGGACAAGCGAGAAGATGAGCATTGGCCTGCCTGAGCCTGAGCGGATTACAAATGAGAACGCGGCCGATGAGACTGAGAGTGAGGAAGCATTCTTCCTGCTCTCTTTCCCTTCCTTTGTGGAGTGGCCCTTTCACTCTTTGGGCCCGGCCTTAGTCTGCTTTCGCCTTCAAAGCTGTGCTCCGTGCTCCCTCTGCTGGCCCTGACATTAGATGAGACATAAAAGCCGGGAGCTACATCCCCGTGGCCTGCAGAGGCCCAGGGCAGCTACGTACCCTCTTACGCCGGCCCACCGTTCCCAGCAGAGATGAAACTTCCAGTGCCAGTGAAAAAAAAAGATTGGAAAAAAGAAAAACTGGAAAATCCCTTCAGAATTTAGTATTCACATCTCAGAGAAATACAACACAAAGTGCAGACTTATATTTAATGTTAACCCTTTGTGTCTAGTTTAAAGCTTCTGGTATTTGTCTAAAACTACAAGCCAGAATTTTGTATCTCCTTTGATAAAAAGTGTGTATAATGTAAAGTACTTTTGCATATTCTTGTGCTGCACATGGGCTAAATTTTTTAAAAGTTTTTTAAAGACTTGAAGCAGAACCTTGTAATTTGTGTAAATGACAAGTGTAAAATCCTACCATAAAATGCTAAAACTTGCATTGTTTGAAATAAAACCAAGAAATGCAGCATTAAAAAAAAAAGATTGGAAATACTTAGTTATCCACTGTGTAGTAACTAACAGGAGACAAACTTTATGTCACATATTTTTATGAATTATATTCAAATGACCCTTAAAAATGAATTTCAGTGAATACAAAGATCAGTACTGGAGGAACAGTACAGCGGGCAGGGCGCTTGCCTTGCACACGGCTGACCAAGGTTCTAGACCCGGCGTCCGGTATGGTCCCCTGAGCACCAATAGGAATAATTCCTTAGTGCAGATCAGAAGTAAACACTGAACATCACCAGATATGACCCCCCCCAAAAGTAAATAAATACAAATAGCACTGTAGCACTGTCTTCCCATTGTTCATCGATTTGGTCAAGCGGGCACCAGTAATGTCTCCATTGTGAGACTCGTTGTTACTGTTTTTGGCAAATCAAATACGCCATGGGGAGTTGGCCAGGCTCTGCCGTGCTGGCGAGATACTCTCGGTAGCTTGCCGGGCTCTCCGAGAGGGACAAAGGAATCGAACCCAGGTCAGCCGCGTGCAAGGCAAACACCCTACCTGTTGTGCTATCGCTCCAACATATTCCTCAACAATAAAGTCTAAATCAGGACCAGGTTTCCTGGACTCCAAAGTCCCTTTAGTCTCTCCCAACTCCACTCCTGACCTGTTCAGAACTACCCGAGGTTCTCCTACAACTGCCCGTGTAGAGCAGAACAGCCTACGCCAACAGTCAACAATAGTGTCCGACACTATGTTCACACAGAGCACAGCACCGGGTGTTCAACAGGAAGCCATCGGCTTTCAAGAGTATCAATATAAGGTACCAGGAGCTGTATGAGAAAGTCACTAGATACAGCAAAATGATACTTTTTAACATCCTAGTAATGGCCAGCTTGAAAGATAGTGGGGAACAAATCCCAGCGACCAGGACAGTCAAAGTACAGCCCCCAAAAAAACTTTTGAAAGTTGTCATGCTTTGAGGAAGAAACTTTCAGGGCTTCTAGGGAAGGCTGTAATTAAGAATGGGGGAACACAACTTCAAACTGTACTACAAAGCAGGAGTAACTGAAACAGCATGATACTGGAATAAAGACAGACCCGCAGGCCAATGAAACAGAGTTGAATATCCTAACACAGACCCTCAAATATATGATTACCTAATCTTTGATAAAGGAGCAAAAAATGTGAAGTGAAGCAAGGAAAGCCTCTTCAACAAGTGGTGCTGGGAAAACTGACAGGTACATGCAAAATATATATATATGCATATATACATATATATATACATATCATTGTCACTGTATCACTGTAATCCTGTTGTTCATCGACTTATTCGAGTCGGCGTCTCCATTCGTCCCAGCCCTGATATTTTAGCAGCCTCTCTTTCCCAATGATTGAAGGCTCTTTCAGGGTCAGGGGAATGAGGTCTGTTATTGTTACTGGTTTCTTTGGCATATCAAATATGCCACGGAGAGCTTGACAGGCTCTTCTGTGCATAGTAAATACAACATATAGTATCAGATGTTGTCATATCAGACTCAATTATATATATGAACTCAGACCTTTCTCTGAGACCAGGCACAAAAGTCAGATAAAAATGGATTAAATACCTCAATATCAGATCTGAATCCATAAGATACATAGAGGAAAATGTAGGTAGAACCCTCCATGACATTGAAGCTAAAGACATCTTTAAGGATGAAACACCACTGACCAAGCAATCTGAAACAAAGATAGATAAATAAATAAATAAATAAAAGCTACATTAAACTAAGAAACTTCTGCACCTCAAAAGAAACAGTGACCAAAGATACAGAGAGAGCCTACTAAATGGGAAAAAATATTTACCCATCAGATAAGGGGTTAATATCCAAGATATATAAGACACTGGTAGAATTTTTTTGAATAAATAAATAAATAAATAAAACCCCACCCCCATTAAAGAAAAATGGGGAGAATAAAGAGAAATTTTCTCAAAAAAGAAAGACAGGGGCTGGAGCAATAGCACAGCGGGTAGGGCGTTTCCCTTGCAGGCGGCCAACCTGGGTTCCCAGCTTCCCGTATGGCCCCCTGAGCACCGCCAGGAGTAATTCCTGAGTGCATGAGCCAGGAGTAACCCCTGTGCATCACCGGGTGTGACCAAAAATAATAACAGTAATACAAATGACCAAAAGGCACATAAAAATGCTCAATATCCATAATCATCAGGGAGATGCAAATCAAAACAATAGTGAGGCATCATCTTACAACACAGAAACTGGCATACATCAAAAAGAACAAGAACAAACAGAGCTGACACAGATTTGGGGAGAAAGGGACTCTCATTCATTGATGGTGGGAATGCTGACTGGTCCAGCCTTTTTGGAAAACAATATGGTCATTCCTCAAAACACTAGAAACTGAGCTTCCATTTGACCCAGTAATACCACTTCTGGAAATATACCCCAGGGGTGCAAAAAAAGCACAGTAGAAATGACATCTGCACATGTATGTTCATTGCAGCTGTTGAAGTTTCAAAAGAGTTTGGAGGATCTAAAACAACTTGGCGGCAGCCTGGTTTTTCCTGATGAGAAAGAACATGGAATGAAAGGTCTGGGATGGTAGAGTTCAACGTAATGCTAAATTGGGAGAAATGTTATTGACTGTAGAATGGTGGAGAAGATTCCCCACCTGGTTATTTCCATGGGATGAAGGAAGACAGAGTCCTAAGGAGGCAAACCAATTAGCCAGTCTGGGCCAACACTGGAGCATGAAAGGTGATGGGGGTGCTGGTAAGAGATTTGCCAGTAAATTGGTAAATCCAGGACTTGTTTCCCGAGTGAGAGAAGGTGCAAGAGTTGTTCGCCCATAACGATACAGTGAGAATTTGGTATGTTGGCCAGAGTCCTGACACACCGAAGAATAGCACGAGAAAGTAGGTCTAAGGTTTCCTTATGCCAACCAGGGCCCTGAAGTGGCCCAAAGTGAACCAGAATGCCTGAAGGGGGGCTGAGGTTCCAAGTGGAGTAGGTGTATCGGTGGCCGGAGGAAAAAGACAAATGTACTAGCAGTAGAAGCAACTCTACTAAGATGTAGGCTACAGATACAAATTTCCCCATACACCAAGTTCCAGGCTCACAGAAGCCACCCCACACAGAAATAGAAGAATGTGGAAATCCTAACCGAGAAAACCCAGCATTGACTTGATTGATGATATTCAGACACTTGTAAAATGGGGCTCGAGAGAAAGCGTTGTGCTATAAATTAGATTTTGACGTGGTATTTGAAGATTATACAAAGCGAATTCACCACACCTGCTTTACAGGACTGTTTTAATATATTATAGTGACACTGCTTTGGGATAGGTCCAGCACACACCTCTCCACCAGGTACTTCGTCATTACTACTGTTTGTGATGGCACTGACCCGTGACTTTCAGCTCCGCTACTTACTACACAGTAAGATGTGATGCAGTGTGTCCCAGTTTATTGAAATTACTGGAAGCAAGAGTATACATAACACTACCTCAGAAACAACAAATTTCATGTTCTCACATCTAAGTAATGTGACTAGTGCTTTATATTCAGTTGCCCCACCTATAACACAAAAACTTTACCTCTAAGCAGTTAAGAAACTGTCACTGTCCATCCCGTTGCTCATCGATTTGTTCGAGCGGGCACCAGTAACGTCTTCTCATTGAGAGACTTATTGTTACTGTTTTTGGCATAACGAATACACACGGGTAGCTTGCCAGGCTCTGCCGCGCGGGCTAGATACTCTCGGTAGCTTGCTGGGCTCTCCGAGAGGGGCGGAGGAATCGAACTAGGGTCGGCCGCGTGAAAGGCAAATGCCCAACCTGATTCAAAATTTTCTTTTAAATAAAAGAATACATGAATCAAGAAGGAGGAGATACAGTCCAGAGTAGTTTTGCTGATTGTCAAATCCATTTTGATTGTGCTAGATGAAAACAAGTTTAACTGACTTCCTGTCTTCACCAGCCAACATACACCCCAGAAGGTTGCCGGTCACTCTTCCTTTAACACTGTGTTTCCAGAGTGAGAATGGCATAGATCAACAACAGTGAGTTCAGGGGAGGAGGGAGGGCAGCCAAAAAGGAACCTTCATTCACTGCTGCTGGTCAGGTCACCTGTGGCCTCCACAGAAAACAATATGAAGGTTTAAAAAGAAAGATAAGAAGAAGAGTGGAATTCCCATTTCACCCACTATCCCACTTCTAGGAATTGGCCCCCAAAACACAAAAAGATGAATATGGTCACTGCAACACTTAGAACAAAAGCCAGGTTATGAAGGCAACCCAAATTCCAGCAACAGATGAATGGATCAAGAAGTTGTCGTTACAGGGGCCAGAGGGATAGTACAGTGGGTAAGGCACTTGTCATGCACACAGCCTCCCCGGGTTCAATCCCCAGCACCCCCCATGTCCCTAAGGCTGCCAGGAGTAATCCCTTACTGCAGAGCCAAAATTAACCCATGAGCATAATGGTGTTACCAATGAACCAAAAAAAGAGAGAAAAGAAGTTGTGGTACATATACACAACTAGAATACTATGCAGCCCGAGGGAAAGTAAAGCCACGCCGTTGGAGACAACTTGGCTGGAACGGAGAGTACCATGCTGAATGAAAGACGGAGGCCGGCGGGCAGAAGCAGGAAGATGTCACTCACCTGCAGCACACAGAGAAGCAAATCAGGGCACGGACAGTGTCAACTGATCAGAAGCCAGGGGCGCTGGAACACAGAACCGAGAGCGGGTGCAGGTGTGAAGTGCGGGGAATGCAGTGCTTGACCGGAAGGAACTCGAGAACACAAGCAGAGGGTCGCCAGCACATACATGGGTGGTGCCAAAAACGGGCGCTAAAACCCTAATGTCAATTAACAAATAACGGGGGCCCAGGGGAGGGAATGAATGTCAGACAGGAATAAGGTGGGGGGAGGGTCACGGGCACTTTGACCGTGGGTTGTGCAGTGATCTTGCGGTTCAATACAACTTGAACACTATTGCAATCCCATTGCCTAAACCGTAGTACATACATTTTAAAATAAAACAAAGCCCTGTTTCCCAAGTGGGTGATACAGTTTCGGAACTTCTGCTTTAAAGCCACACCGCTGGGAGCCAGGAAATAATCCTCACGAATGTATTTATTAGCGAGGCAGGCGACCGCATATTTACGGTAAGTGAAGCATTGTTGCGTAATTGTGCAACAATTGTGTAACTGTGCAGGGCTCAGGGGACCATACGGGATGCCGAGGATCGAACCCGAGCCGGCCGCGTGCGAGGCAAACGCCCTCCCCGCAGTGCTATCTATCGCCCCGGCCCCACCAACGCTTCTCGCGCCCACCAAGACGTTGTTACTATGTTGTCTCTTAAATCACGGACTCTTTTACCTGCACTAGGCTGCAAATAAATCACAGGCAGGTAAGCCTCGTGAAGCAAAGTGGGTCTGAAGCTACTTTTAAAGAAGACCCACCGGGAAGGCAGGACCTGAGTCAGTCAAAGCAAGTTTTCCAGAAACTTCGCCCAAGTCTCAATACAGGCTCTGCTCAGGCAGGAGATGGCACCGCCTCCTGTCAATCAACCACACCCGCGCCAATCAATCGCTCCTGCTTCAGCTGAAGCCCCACCCCTGGAGCTCATAGCCCCACCCCTAAGCTTTGAGCCCCGCCCTAAGCCCCGCCCCCGAAGCCCCGCCCCGGACCCCGACTGCCTCCAGCCCCGCCCCGGACCCCAAGCCCCGCCCCCTGACCCCAGAGTCCCGCCCACATCCCCGCCCCATCCCCGCCCCATTCCCGCCCGGAGCTCGAGCCCCGCCCAGAAGCCCAGAGACCCGCCCTCAGCGCCGCCCCGAGCTCCGCCCCGAGCCCCGCCCCGGAGCCCGAGCCCCGCCCCAGCCCTAGCCCCGCCCCAGCCCCGCCCGGAGCCCGGCCCCGAGCCCCGAGCCCCGCCCCCGGCGCCGCCCGGCCCGGAGCCCGGCGGGTCCCCAGCGCGCCGCGGGCCGTTGGCGTGGCCGGAGCCTTTCCCTTCCCCGCCGTCCACTATGACGATCACCTACAGCTGCGTCGCTAACGGCCGCGCGGTCCTCGCAGAGCTGGCCCTGACCGGCGGCTCCTACAAGGTACCGCGGCGACACTCGGCCGCCCCGCCCTCGGCTCTTCGAGGGTCGCGCCCCCCCGCCCCCGCCCCTCAGGGCGACCCGGACTCGTTAGGCCTCGCCCCGCGGAGGTCACGCCCCCGAGAGGACAGGTCGCGCCCGCGCGTCGCCCGGTCCGGGCGCCGGGAATCCCGGGCTGGAGCCGCGCGGGCGCCGCCTAGGGGACGGGCTTGGTACTGCACGCGCTCCAGGTGGCCGACGCGGTTCTTCCTACCCCTTGGCATTGCTCTCTGCACCAGCTTATGGGTTTAACACGTGCTCGTGTCACACGGGTGAGAGAGGCGGCAGCGAGAGCGGACGGCCCTTAGCGTTGGCCCTGTACGCCCAAAGGCGTCACCGTCAATTTTCCTAACCACGTAGAAGGGATTTCAGAGGAGACAGGTGGAGACTCCCTGTAACACCCGAGTGCGCTGCCTGCTGGGCACCGGGACGGGGTTAGGGAGCCTCGCCTAGGAGCCCCGTGACAGCCCCCGCCGCGGCCAGAGGGGAAGCGGGCAGGGGGGGCCATGCAGAGGAAACAGCAGGTGTGTTTGGGGACAAGAATGTGGCTTGCCCGGCATCTGTGACTCTGGAAATAGGGGCTATGGGTGAGGTCAGAAAAGTGCCAACGAGGGTTCGAGAGATAGTCCAGCGGGTGGGGCATTTGCTTTGCATGTGGCCAAACCAGGACCGACCCCCAGCATCACATATGGTTCCTGAGCACTAAGCCAGGAGTAACTCCTGAGCATCGCCAAGTATGGTGATGGGAGGAAGGAAGGAAGGAAGGAAGGAAGGAAGGGGAAGGAAGGGTAGGAAGGAAGGAAGAAGGAAGGAAGGAAGGAAGGAAGGAAGGAAGGAAGGAAGGAAGGAAGGAAGGAAGGAAGGAAGGAAGGGAGGGAGGGAGGGAGGAAGGAAGGAAGGAAGGGAAGAAGGAGGGAAGGGAAGGAAGGAAGGAGGGAAGGAGGGAGGGAGGGAAGGAGGGAAGGGGGAAGGAAGGAAGGAAGGAAGGAAGGAAGGAAGGAAGGAAGGAAGGAAGGAAGGAAGGAAGGAAGGAAGGAAGGGAAGAAGGAGGGAAGGAAGGAAGGAGGGAAGGAGGGAGGGAGGGAAGGGAGGAAGGAAGGAAGGAAGGAAGGAAGGAAGGAAGGAAGGAAGGAAGGAAGGAAGGAAGGAAGGAAGGGAGGGAGGGAGGGAGGGAGGGAGGAAGGAAGGAAGGAGAGAGAGAAAGGAAGTGGGCAGAGGCTGGTGAGCGGAGCGCCCTGTGTTCGGCTGGTCCCGGGAACCTGGAGAACAGTTCAGGATTGCTCCTTTAAAAGCTGTGACTTTTTTCAAGAACGATCCAGTTTTCTTCTGGCTATTCTGGTCCGGTTCAACTAAGGAAGGGGCCCGCAGGGGCAGGACACGGGGCGGAGAGAGAGTTCCGGAGTTGCTGAGAGGGCAGGAGCGGAGGTGGTGGGCAGACTGTGGCAGGAACCCCGAGGGGCCGCGAGCCGCCCGCGTGCGGGGTAGGCAGGGTCGGCTTAGCTGTCCTCACGCCTGCAGGGGCATTGGGCAAGGTAGAAGAAACTAGGCAGAGAAGCGGGATTGCAAGAAGGGGGTCAGCGGGGTCAGCCAGGGGAGGGGCAGTTTCGACAAGCTGCTTGGTTGTTTGGGGGTTGTGGCTTTGGGGGGGAGGAGCTTGGGGGGTTTTTCTGTTTTTTTGCTTTGGGGGGTATGTTTGTTTTATTTGGGGGCCGTACCCAGCAGTGATCGGGGCTCACTCCTGGCTGGGCGCTCAGGGGTCACTCCTAGTGGACCTTGGGAACCACTGGGACCATTTGGGTGCCAGGGACCGAACCCGGGCTGGCCATGTGCAAGGCAAGGCCTTACCTGCTGCACTGTCGCTCTGGCCCTGTGTTTTTGTTGGATTTACAGTCCTGTTCTCGGGAGCGTTTCATGCACACACCGTCCCGGTACCACACCTGCCACTGGCGTGTCTGAGGGCCAGGCTGGCTTTGGCTGTCAGAGTGAGCTGTCTGCCTATGTCTTTATTCTTTCACCTTATTAAAAAAAATTTTTTTTCCAAAGAAATACCCAAAGGGTACGCTCAGAGGGTCGGGATTTGCAGTCCGAGGTCGTAAACGTGGGTGCTTTCCGCTCCAGAGTTTTCTGCACCCCAGCCTGGCTCTGTTTGATGGAACTCTCCTCTCCCCTCCCCTCCCCTCCCCTCCCCTCCCCTCCCCTCCCCTCCCCTCCCCTCCCCTCCCCTCCCCTCCCCTCCCCTCTCCTCCCCTCTCCTCTCCGTCCAGTGGCGTTGTACAGCGCTGGCCTTGCACATATGCAGCCCAGGCTCATTCTCCAGCATCCCATGTGGCCGCCCAGGCGTCTCCCAGAGGAATCCCCGGGTAGGAGGAGAGACGGGGAGCTGGAGAAGACCCTGGCATGTCGGTGGACAGTCACTGACACTCCAGTGATGGGGGCGCTGTTGGGACGCTGTACGCCTGAAACACTATTTCCCTTTTTTTTTTTTTTTTTTTTGCCTTTTGGGTCACACGCGGCGATGCACAGGGGTTACCCCTCCTGGCTCTGCATTCAGAAACCACTCCTGGTGGTGCTCGGGACCATATGGGATGCTGGGAATCAAACCTGGATCGGTGTCGTGCAAGGCAAACGCCCTACCCACTGTGCTATCGCTCCAGCCCCCCTTTTTCCTTTCTCTTCTCTTTAGTTTCACACTGGCATTACACGAGGTCCCCCGCGTCCTCCCAGGCGTGATCCCGGGCACAGAGACAGCCCCTGGACACTACCAGTTGTGACCCAATCGCTCCACACACACACACACACACAAATTGAAAGAAATTTTTTTATTAAATTGAAAATAAATATAGCACTATCTGTCAGTGTCATCCCATTGTTCATCGATATGCTCGAGCGGGCACCGGTAACGACTCCGTTGTGAGACTTGTTGTTACTGTTTTTGGCATATCAAATACAAATAAAATAGAAAATTTGAAGGACAGTACAAATGGTCAATAACACCCAAGATCTACTAGCTAGCTCTTCAGGAAGATAAATAAAATTGACAGTTAGCTACCATCACTTAGGAAAAAGAAAACATAAATAGAATCAGAGGGGGGTCAGAGCGATCGTACAGTGGGCAGGGAGCTAGCCCTGCACGGGTCTGACCTGCGTTTGACCCCTAGCCCGGCAGGGGTGACCCCTGGACGCAGAGCCAGGAGTGAGCCCTGAGTCTCGCCAGGTGTACCCCCCAAGAAGAGAAGCAGGGGCCCCCGATGTGTTTCAGCAGCAGATGTGTGTTTTGCCTGAGTGGGGCCCTAGGCCTGACCCCCGCACACATTTTATTCAGAAATGAAAGGAAATTACAACAGATACTTCCAAAGTACAAAAGATCATAAGAAACAACCATAAAATTTTATGCCAATAAATTAAATGATCTAGAGGAAATTTACAAAATCTTAAAATCATACAACCTTCCAAACTGAATCTGGAGGGAATATAGATGGGCAGGCAAAAGGAAATTGAACCAATGATCTTAAAGTCTCCTAAAATGAAAAAAGCCAAGAGCAGATGATCTCACAAGTAAGTTGTACCAAATCTTCAAAGATGATCAAATTCCCAATACTAATTCCTCTTATAAAAGCCCTTTAGACTTCCTTTTTTTTCTTCCTGCTTTTTGGGTCACACCTATCGATGCTCATGGGTTAATCGTGGCTCTGCACTCAGGAATTACCCCTGGCGGTGTTCAGGGAACCATATGGGATGCTGGGAATCGAACCCGGATCGGCCGTGTGCAAGGCAAACACCCTACCCACTGTGCTATCGCTCCAGCCCAGAAGCCCTTTAGAATTTCTTGCAAGGTCAGTTTAGTGGAGTTGAATTCCCTTCACTGCTGTTTGTCGGTGAAGATCTTTCTCCCTCCTGCAACTCTGAGTAGTAACCTATTGTGCAGAATCCTCTCAGTGAAGGGGCCAGAGAGAAAGTACAGTGAGTGGAGTGTTCGCCGTGCATGTGGCCGACCCAGGTTCAGTCCCCGCATCCCACATGCTCCGCAGAACACCGCCAGGAGTAATTTCTGAGTGCAGAGCCAGGAGTGACCCCTGAGCTCTGCCAGGTGTGGCCCTCCCCCAAAACTAAAACAAAGAGGCAGGGGAGACACTGGAACAATGGCACCGTGGTAGAGTATCGGACACTCTGGTGGAGGGTGTGGAGCTGGAATGATTCACGCAGGAATAAATGCATTAATAATTAATGCTGTCGTAAACCACTATCAATAATATCGTAAATCAGAGCGATAGAACATCAAGTATGTGTTTGCCTGGTATGTGGCCAACCAGGGTTCGATCCCTGACGGCATATGTGATCCCCAGAGCCTGTTAGCAGTGATTCCCGACAGAGCACAGAGCCAGGAATAAACTGGCTGAGCATCACTGGGTGAGGCTCAAACCATCCTCCACCTCCCCAAAAAGCATTGCAAATCATAGTGCTACAGTTGCAGCACTGTCATCCAGTTGTTCATCAGTTTGCTCGAGCGGGCACCAGTAACGTCTCCATTGTGAGACTTGTTGTTACTGGTCTTGGCATATCAAATATGCCACGGGTAGCTTGCCAGGCTCTGCCGTGCGGGCAGGATACTCTTGGTAGCTTGCCGGGACGGAGGAATTGAACCCGGGTCGACTGTGTGCAAGGCAAATGCCCTACCCGCTGTGCTATCGATCCAGTCCAGTGCTAGAATTAAATTTAAAAAAAAAAAAAAAATTTTAAGGGGCTGGAGAGATAGCACAGCGGGTAGGGCGTTTGCCTTGCACGCGGCCGACCCGGGTTCAAATCCCAGCGTCCCATATGGTCCCCTGAGCACGGCCAGGGGTAATTCCTGAGTGCAGAGCCAGGAGTAACCCCTGTGCATCGCCAGGTGTGACCCAAAAAGCAAAAAAAAAAAAAAAAAAAAAAAAAAATTTTAAGACCAGAAACAGGGCCCAAGGGAAAGCTCAACAGCACGTGCTGTGTACAGGGATTATCGCGTGATCCCTGGCACCACACGCTCTCCTGAGGACACCTGGGAACAACCCCCAAGCACAGAGCCAGGAGCACCAGAAACAAACAAACGAAGACCAGAAACACGTGTTGGTGAACATGTGGAGAAAAAGTACAAACTCTCATACACTGTTGGCTCAGCATCTGTAAGAAACATTATACATCTTCCTCAAAAAATAAAAAATATATTGGGGGCCAGAGTGATAGTACAGCAGGTAGGGTGCTTGCCTTGCACGCGGCTGACCTAGATGTGATCCCCAGCACCCCAGACGGTTCCCCCAAGCCCAGCAAAAGGGACTCCTGAGCACAGAGCCAGGAATAAACCCCGAGAACTGTCAGGTGTGGCATACACACACACACACACACACACACACACACACACACACCATGTATGTGCATATATATACCATGTCCACATATATGGTATATGCACACATGTGTACCATATATGCATATATATATACACACCATATATACATATGCCGCAGGGCCTGGCAAGCTACCCGTGCGTATTGGATATGCCAAAATCAGTAACAATAAGTCTCTCAATGAGAGACGTTACTGGTGCCCGCTCGAACAAATCAATGAGCAACAGGATGACAGTGATGATATATACATATGCACCATATATATGTATATACCTTAAGATCCAACAATTCTACTCCTCTACCCCTTGTTACCAATTTAAAGAATTCAAAACACTAAATATTATATGTAAATATATACACACATCCATGTATACTGCTGCACTCGTTACAACAGAAGTCTAGAAACAACCCCAAAATAGACATATCCAGCGATAGACTGGACATTCAGAGATGAATGGACAGTTGTGGCATATATGCACAATGGACTACTTCTCAGATATTAAAAAAAAAAATCAAAAGATAGAATCTTACATTTCTGACCATCCGGAGGGAACTTGAGAAAGTCAGAAGAAAGATACCGATAGTTTTGTTCGTGATGTGGAATATACAGAAAGTCAGGAACCGGTAAACCCAAACCCCAACCGACCTTTGAACTGCAGACCCCGAGTGCAGGGGGGTGGGCCCAGTGGGCTGAGCTGGAGTGTGATTGGCGCGTAGGTTGTCGTCTCCGTGTGAACCTGCCCTCCCAAAACACAGTGTTTGGGGCTGGAGCGATATCACAGCGGGTAGGGCGTTTGCCTTGCACTCGGCCAACCCGGGTTCGATTCCCAGCATCCCATATGGTCCCCTGAGCACCGCCAGGGGTAATTCCTGAGTGCAGAGCCAGGAGTGACCCCTGTGCATCACCAGGTGTGACCCAGAAGTAAAAAAAAAAAAAAAACAGTGTTCTCAGCACTGTGGCCGAAATTAACTAATTAAATTAAAATGAGAGTAGGGCCAGAGGGGTAGGAGAGTGGGGGTGGGGAGGCTTGCCTTGCATGCAGGCCGTATGCCCCCCAAGGCCGCCGGGAGTAAATCCTGAGCATCCCTGGCTGTGACCCAAAAAACAAACAGAACTTGAGAAGAAAATTTTTTTAAGATGTGAATTAAGATTAAAGCAAGTTTCAGACCAGACAGCCTGTAGGGCACTTGCCTTGCACATGGTCAACCCCGGTCAATCCTAGCATCACGCACTGCCCCCAAGCACCACCAGAAGTGACCCCTGGGCACTGCCAGATGTGGCCCAAATCCCCTCTAAAAATCTAAACCAGTTATCAGCTGTATTTTCACATTTATATGCATTTTTAAAACCTACAGGTAATTATGGGTTGGAGCATAGCACAGCGGGTAGGGCGCTTGCCTTGAACACGGCCGACCCAGGTTCAATTCCTCCGCCCCTCTCGGAGAGCCCGGCAAGCTACCGAGAGTATCCCGCCCACACGGCAGAGCCTGGCCAGCTCCCCGTGGCGTATTCGATATGCCAAAAACAGTAACAAGTCTCACAGTGGAGACGTTACTGGTGCCCGCTCGAGCAAATCGATGAGCAACGGAATGACAGTGACAGTGACAGGTAAGTATACATGTTTCCTTCATGTGACTACTTCATAATAGCTCACATCTTACCACGTACTTTGAATGCCCGCCCTCGAGATCTGCTGAAACAGTGTTGCTTGGTAAACTAATCGGGATACCAATAAATTAAGGAGAAGGATAATGAAAACTCGGCAGTCTTCTGTGAACTAAGAGAAACTGACAGTTTGCGACCATTTCCTCTCAGGAGTCAGCAGCAGCAGTGCTCCGACAGGTGCTCCTGACAGCTGAGCCCAAGTCCGTCACTCCGATGGGCAGGTAGGGGACGCTGGGCGCCGCCTGGCTCACTGCGAAGGGAAGGAAGGGGGTGCTGGCCTCCTTTCTCCACTCCGCCGGCTAATAGCTCCTATACGAGGGATGTGGAAAAGTATTCGTCATGTGTATGCGTAGAACTGAGCTCCTGGCAGAGAAAAATTCTATACATGGAAGAAAAATTCGTGAATGGGAATGATAAAATTATGGAAATAACGAATGGCAAATATTAAATTCAAGACAGTGGTTATTTCTGCAAAAGAAAGGAGGAGGGGCTGGAGCGATAGCACAGCGGGGAGGGTGTTTGCCTTGCACACGGCCGACCCGGGTTCGATCCCCAGCATCCCATATGGTCGCCTGAGCACCGCAGGGGTGATTCCTGAGTGCAGAGCCAGGAGTAACCCCTGTGCATCTCCGGGTGTGACCCAAAAAGAAAAAAAAAAAAAAGGAAGAAAACGCAAACTGAAAAAGGGAACGCAGAAATGTCCATTGTGTCTGTACCATTCTAACTAGATGGTGGCTCTACAAGTGTCCCTGTTCTTTCATGCTTTTTTCATACTTTATCCTTACTTTTTTCATACTTTTTTTTAATATCCATATTTTATCCATACTTTGGGGGATATATCCAAAATATCCCATTAATTTAAAAAGGACTGGTTCACCTTTCTCAGACACCCTCTTCTCTCCCGCCCAGAAAAGGATCTAATCTTTCTACTTTTACTTTTCTGATAAATGCCGTTTGCCTTCTGAAACTATTAAAATAAAAATGCATGAACAAAAAAATAAAACTTACACTTGAAAATACATAGTATAAGACAAAGAATATTGACCATCACTCTGAGTGAAACAAAGGACCTTATATGGTATGACCTAACGCAGTTTTGAAAACGTTTTGCTAGTTACAGGAACTGGTGGAGAACAGAGAATGTATATTATTTACATTCTTCCTTGTTTTTAAGAGGTCTAACACATGTATTGTAAAATAAGACAAACTAAAAACCTATCAGACAAATATATATGTTATAAAGTTTCACGAGGGACATTCCATCAGCAACAGCTTCCTTGATCCCAGAAGAACCCGCCAAAACTCCCCGTCGCATATCCTGTTGTATTCACAGCTCCTTCTGAGTGTCCAAAATCAACCTCCGTGACAGGCCAGAGAGGTCGTATAGGTGGAAGGGGTTTTTCTTCCACATGGCTGACTCGGTTTGATTCCCAGCACCATACATGGCCCCCTGAGCACTGCTAGGAGTGATCCCTGAGCATAGAACCAGGAGTAATGCCTGAGCACTGCGGGGGGCGGAGGGTTGCCTAAGCCCTCCCCCAAATCAGCCACCATCCTGATTTCTATCGCAGTCACCAACCTGCTTCTTTCTTCATTGCCTCAGCACTTAGACATGGCAGCCCAGTTCAATCCATTTTTCGACTTAGTGTAAATAAAAACTCCTTAATCTACATATTTTTTCCATTCCTTATCTCGTATTGTTGAAGAACCAAAACCAAACACCCACATATATTATATATATAGATATATACACATATATACATATATATGGTTTTTTTCACATATTTTTATATGTATACATATAAATGGGAAATATTTGGTACTTTAAAAGTTGTAAGTTTTTTTTGGGGGGCCGGAGCAATAGTACAGCGGGTAGGGCGTTCACCTTGCACACGGCCGACCCGGGTTCGATCCCCAGCATCCCATATGGTCCCTCAAGCACTGCCAGGAGTAATTCCTGAGTGCAAAGCCAGGAGTAACCCCTGAGCATCGCTGGGTGTGACCCAAAAAGCAAAAAAAAAAAAAAAAAAAGTTGTAAGTTTTTAAATGTAATTTATCACAGTAAAAGTAAATTTCAAATTAAATATGGTTATCTAAAACTAAAAATATAGAGACAGTAGAAATCAGTGACTATATATAATATAATAGATTATATTTGTTTGTCCAAACTTTGAATCTCTTTTGGAATGTGAGTTATTTCTACCTGCTATAACATATAGAATCTTAAAGAATTTTTGTTTTTGTTATAATTATGGGCTGGAATGATAGCACAGCGGTAGGGCATTTGCCTTGCACTCGGCCCACCCAGGTTCAATTCCTCCGCCCCTTTTAGAGAGCCCGGCAAGCTACTGAGAGTATCTTGCCCACACAGCAGAGCCTGGCAAGCTACCCGTGGCATATTCGATATGCCAAAACTGATAACAACAAGTCTCACAATGGAGATGTTACTGGTGCGTGCCCGCACGAGCAAATCAATGAGCAACAGGATGACAGTGACAGTGACAGTGATTATAATTATATTTATTGGTGTAATTTTAAATATTCAAATTTTGTAAAACTCTGGCATAATTTAGTTTTTAATATATGCAAGATTTTCTAACTCTGACTGTAAAATATTTGTATGGCTTTATGTCACTGAGGTGAGTTTGGAAGTGAGATCAAGTGAGATCAAGTCTTCTGTGTGGATAGTTAACTTCTCCACTGTTCTTTTCAAAGCTTTGTCTACCATACTCTCTCTGTCGATGGGATCACTTACCTGTGCGCTACAGACAAGGTCTCGGACACTCTGACACCATCTGCATTTCTTAAAAACGTAAGTAACTTCTTACACTACTTTAAGAACTTCTGTGAACAAAATGAGGAGGCTTCTGTTTTATAGACAATTAGTTCTAGTGTCACTAACCCAAAGTGGACGCCTGACGGTTCGTAAAGCAGAGTGACGGATGGCGTGACAGATGCCTTCCCCTGGCCCCTTGGCCGTCGTCTGTGCCCACGCTTCCCCAAACCACGGCAAGATCTGCAGAGACAGCTCACAGAGCTCTCCCGGGATCCCTCTCCATAAGTATCCTTTAGACGTAAGAAAGAGACGCCCACCTGCCCACAGTCCACCATCCTCTCCGCAGCTCACCCGCCAGCCCTGCCCTGCCGCTTCCCAAGTAAATCTCTGAGGAGACGTGAGCCGAGAAGCCAAAGCTCGTGGACACATCGGTCCCCGTGGCCGAAAACTCTGGGGTGCCCTCAGGAGGCAGGAAGAATCAGCACCCGCCCCATCACTGCCGCCACGCCCAGGCTCAACTCCACGGCTTCTCTAACGGCCCAGACCATAGATCCTGAAGTCTCTGGACGCCCCCTGACTCCTCAGTACTGAAATCCCAGGAGGAGCACAGCAGATTAGACGGGGAAGTAACAGAGACACCAACTAAACTTAACAAAGTAACGCAGTAACACAGGAGGCTCGACTAGCAGCAGACAGCTCAGTGAACCCTGAGACGAGGCTTAACAACCCCATGCTGGGGGATAACAGTTTTCACATAAATAAATTGATCTCGATACTTCTTGATTTTATTTTTTTTTTGGCTCTTTGGGTCACACCCAGCAATGCACAGGGGTCACTCCTGGCTCATGCACTCAGGAATCACCCCTAGCGGTGCTCAGGGGACCATATGGGATGCTGGGATTTGAACTCGGGTCGGCCTCGTGCAAGGCAAACGCCCTACCCACTGTGCTATCGCTCCAGCCCCGATACTTCTCGATTTTAATTGGGAGCTTTGTTATCAAATCAGCTTCAACTCTAGAATTGTGTCAACATTTGTAGCTTTTGAAATAAATAAGTAAAATGAAAATAATCTATAATCTTTACTAATACTTGATATACTTTTGTAATAGTATGTATTTAATTTACAAATAATCACATAGATAAAAGATAAGTGATCCAAAAATTGAGGCCCATATTCTAAAGATATTTCTGGGAGAAACAAAGAATCAATTTATATAAGTTTAAGTAATTGTTTTAAATCAGAACTTACCATTGGGGCTGGAGCGATAGCACAGTGACTAGGGCGTTTGCCTTGCACACGACCGACCCGGATTCAGTTCCCAGCATCCCGTGTGGTCCCCTGAGCACCGCCAGGGGTAATTCCTGAGTGCAGAGCCAGGAGTAACCCCTGAGCATCGCCGGGTATGACCCAAAAATCTAAAAAAACAAAGCACCCTTCTCTCTTGGCGGGAGAAGGGGGTTGTGTAACCTCTGACAGTGCTTGGGGGTTTCTCCTGGCTCTGTGCTCACTCCTGGTGGTTCTCAGGGAACGAGCAGCACCTGGGCCTTCCACATACAAAGCATGTACTCAGCCCTTAGGGCAATCTCTCGGGCCCAGGAGATAAACAATCTTTGGGAGTTTTATCCGACCAACATGCCATGTGTTGAATACTTGAATGTACATAGGGGTGCATGACCCTTTGTGAATGTGCTCCTGGAGTAGCAATGCACATCCCTGCTCAGGATCCCCCCACGTTTGGTCTCCTACCAGAGTAGGGAAACCCGGTGAAAGACAATCTCAGCAACAGAAGAGCACTAAACTATTATTCTGGTAATTTTCTAATTCAAGTAGTATGTTTGTTTCTTATTTTCAAAGTAAATGATTCTGATCTCCAATTGCATTTATAGATATATATAATTCAGGATAGATATTTTCATCAAGATATTCATGGAGGGGCTAGAGAGATGATAGTACAGCGGGTAAGGTGCTTGCCTTGCATTTGGCCAATCCGGATTCGATCCCTGACCCATCATACAGTCCCCCAAACTCACCAGGAGTGATCTCTGAGCACTGAGCCAAGAATAAGCTCTGAGCATTGCTGAGTATGGCCCCCAAACAAAAAACAAAGCAAAATAATCATCAAAAAATAAGGTATTTTAACAATAGTTACTAATGGTTATTCCCTAGTCACATTCATGAAACAGGCATATATTTTGTTTAATGTGTTGACTTGCTTTCACAGCTCAAATTGTAATCCCACAAAGAAGAATCAAGAATAGCATGGCATACTATTATAATTCACTCTGCCATTGCGCTTAAATAATTCTGGAGTCTGTGTATACATTGTTAGCCACTGAACTAACATGCTCTGAATCTTACTTCTCTCTGCCATTATGACAAACTAACTCTGACTTTACCACCTTTTTAAAATCTGATGACACAAACTTCCAACGCATATTTTTTTTTACCACTGCTTCTGAAAATAGAGCATTAAGCACAATTAGCTGCCGGAATTCTTTCATGAGACCTGGCTGTTCTCTAACAATCACGGAGGGTTCAAAAGAGAGCATCATGGCGTTTTGTTGGGACTGTTCTATTGAGGGGAAAGCAGGAAGAGCAGCTGTTGATATCCTGGAGGGTAGGACTGCAGTTCAGCCCTCTGAGCACAGGCCTTGCCTTCAGGAGGCCCAGCTTTGGTCCCCAGCATCACAAGGTCCCCAAGCACTGCCAGGAGCAACAACAAGCACCAAGGTGGGAGTAAGACCTAAGCACTGCTGGGTGTTGCTGGGTGTGGAAGAAAGTGTCGTGGACCACTATCCCTCCCGTGTGTAGCTGAGCTAAAACATCTGCATTTGCCCTCCAGTCCTCCGATGTACCA
Source organism: Sorex araneus (assembly GCF_027595985.1). NCBI lineage: Eukaryota > Metazoa > Chordata > Mammalia > Eulipotyphla > Soricidae > Sorex > Sorex araneus. The sequence goes on from NC_073306.1 coordinate 204,618,482, forward strand.
AAGAATCAGAGACAGTCTCACCCGTGAGGTGGTACGGCAGCGGGCCAGAAGGTAGGGGCGAGTAGAAGCACAGTCTCCTGGAACTGCGTCTCGGTGGAGAAAGGACGCTTAGCCACCAGACAGGCTAGGAATATCGTGGTTAATTCTAGGTCTCATGTTTCTTCCAGATGTTTTGCTTCAAATGAACATGTGCTCTGTGATTCTCCGGTTAGAATGATCTGTATAGGTTAAATATTTCATTAATTTTCCAGGTTAGTGATGCTTTTGTGAGAAATCATTTGCTATCACCAGAATATTATCTTCCTTCCAATGTAGTGGAGGCAGATTTCCAGCAAGTACTAGGGAAGTATATGGTATGTAACCTCCAGTTCTACTCTTAAATATTCTGTATTACAGTGGACAAATCAGTTTTGAAGTATTGATCAAGAGTAAAAAGGTTATTGAGAACTGAGAGCTATATATAATTATAATGAATAATATGTATAATATATTCATAAGCAAATAGATTGAGGTAAAGTATATCTCACAAATTGTTGCTTAACATTTTACGTGCAACTTTTTAGAAAGGTCATAAATACAAATATCTGTATTTGCTCATGAAAATAGTGAAAAGTGGGAATGGAAAGGGAAAGATAAAACTAAAATTATTTGTGGGGCTGGTCTCAGGGCTCCACCTGGCTCTCACAGTCGCTCAGGAAACCAGGCAGCACCAGGGATCGAGCCCAAGGGTCCTGAGGCCTGACCGGTAGGACAGGAGGCCGGGCACTTGCCTTGCAAGCGACTGACCAGGGTTCGATCCACAGCATCCCCTGTTGTCCCCAAGCCTGCCTGGAGTAAGCCCTGAGCAATTCCGGGTGTAACCCAATCCCCACTCCCCAAAAACATATGCCCCCAAAATGCAGAACTAGACTTCAAGCAGGCTTAAGAAGCAGTTCACGTGACTTGAAAACACAGCTGGGGCCAGAGAGATGATACAGGGGTTAAGGCACTTGCCTCTTCCCCCCACCCCCTCCGCCCCACGTGGCAGTGCTCAGAGCTGAGTCACAGTCGGGAGTGACTCCTGGGTACAGAAACAGAATGCTCTGAGCACTGCTGGCTGTAGCCCCTGCCCGCATCAAACCCAAAACAAGATCAAAAGAGTCCTTCCTAGGGGCTAAGGACATGGTAGCGTTAGGACAGTCTTTGTCCCAAATGCTGTGCTTTGCGAGCACCCAAACTGGCACCACCGTCTCCTAAGCATCGCTGGTCGTACCCTGCCCCTGCTGGATGGCCCTGGTTACTCCAGAACAACGGTGCCCGAAGAGCACTGCATTCTCAGGCCCTGTTGGTGGAGTACCTCCTGAGTGGCCTCTGGGTCCCCGAGCACTTCCCGGGGGAGCCGGGTGCAGCACCTGAGGCCTCACATCCCGTCCTCAGCGCCACCCCCCACGCCAAGTGGGGTCCCGGCAGCACCATCTGACACAGTGCCCAGTGCCACACACAGTGTGCCGGGCTGCGTCTCAGCACACTGTGTGGGTCCTGCCACACGCCACCCAGATGGGTAAGCACCGCTAGCCAGTGTATAGGAGCCTCTGATGAGAGGGACGGAGGGAAAAGTCCCTCCCCTGAAATAGTCTAATGGCCGTGTGTCCTCTGAGGGTAAAGATCGTAGCCCCAAATTCCACTGCCCCTTTCAAAAAAAAATCAAGTATTTATCACATATAAATTTTATATTTAAATGATAATGACCTGACCGCAGAGATGAAACAAGAAACAGAAGCCAGAAACAACAGGGAGGAGGAAACTATTAAACTCCCTTGGGCTGGAGCGATGGCACAGTGGGGAGGGCTTTTGCCTTGCACGCGCCAGCCCGGATTTGACCCCTGGTATCCCATATGGTCCCCTGAGCACCGCCAAGAGTAAGTCTTGAGTGCAGAGCCAGGAGTAAGCCCTGAACATCGCTGGGTGTGACCCAAAAAAGCAATAAATAAACAAACTCCCGATGTTTGTGACAACAGGCTTAAGCCAACCTGAGGAGACTGGCCTGTGCCAGTGAATATGAGCATCAAAAAATAACAGTTGTGGGGCTGGAGCAGTAGCACAGCAGGTATGGCGTTTGCCTTGCACGAGGCTGACCTGGGTTCAATTCCCAGCATCCCATGTGGTCCCCTGAGCACCGCCAGGGGTGATTCCTGAGCGCAGAGCCAGGAGTAACCCCTGTGCATTGCCGGGTGTGACCCAAAAAACAAAAACAAAAAAGAAAATAATAATAATAGCTGCAGTGAATCAAGTCAAATACGGCAAATATGTTGGACTCTGTGAGTTCCTAGATTCTGCCAAAGGGAGGGAAATCCTGATTAGTCAGTTTTGGAAGATGCTAAGGATTAATCTCATTTCACCGAAAATCATGCGAGAGAGAGAGAGAGACAGAGAGATCAAGCATTGATTCTGACTTTGCTACATGAATTGTACTTCAAAGGAATTAAATAGTTGTTGGGGGGGCGGGGGGAGGGCTGGAGTCTTGGGTCTGTATTGGAGTATCCAAAATAATAAATGGGGATGAGGTCATAAAATACCATTGCTTCTGCAATCCTTAATGAAATAATGAGCCCAGATCATTGTCACCTATGATTGATTTTTTTTTTAACGGTTGAAAAACTGTTGAGGAGCTTCATATTGGATGAAACTGGCTCAAAACACTTCAGGATCAAACCTGGGCCACCCCCATGCAAGGCAAGCTCAGAACACTTATACATAAACTTAGACATTTTATAAATTATTATGTATAAATTTATTATCTATAAATGTATACATTTGAGGATATTGAGAAATATTTCAGTGTAATAATGGTATTGATTTTTTAATGACACCATATCTTTTAGCGACACATGTTAACGCATTTTACACGTTAAAATAACATACTGTAAGGGTTTATCTTTTTTTTTTTCCTTTTGGGTAACACCCGGCAATGCATAGGGGTTACTCCTGGCTCTGCACTCAGGAATTACTCCTGGCAGTACTCAGGGGACCATATGGGATGCTGGGATTCGAACCCGAGTTGGTCACCTGCAAGGCAAACGCCCTAGCTGCTGTGCTATCGATCCAGCCCCTGTAAGGGTTTATTTTAAACAATACGTTGGGGAGCCAAAGAGATAGTACAGTGGGTAGGGAACTTGTCAAGCAGGGTTCAATCCTCAGTACCTCATATGGCCCCCAGAGCCCAGCAGGAGTGAACCCTGAGTGCAGAGCCAGAAGTGAACCCTGAGCACTGCTGGGTATGACCCAGAAGCTATAAATAGGTAAATAACTATCTTGGGAGGGCGAAGAGATAGTACAATGTGTAGAGCTCCTCCCGTACACTCAGGAGACCCAGATTGGGTTCCTGGGGACCACGTATGGTCCCCCAGCACTGCCAGAAATGACCCTTGAGCACAGAGCCAGAAATAATCCTGAAAGCAAGCAATAATGATAATAATAAAATAATATATTTTGGGGGAAGGGGAGTCAGTACAGCCTCATTTTATCTGGCTAAGTTCTCAGAAACTACGACTTGAAGCAAGATAAAAAATAACAAAATCATCTCCTCAACCAGGTCCTTAACTAATGAGTTTCATCATTAGTTAATCATTAGGATTTTTTTCCCTTATCAACATAACTAAAGGGCATTAAACAAAATTACATCATTCTGAGCCCTGCTCTCGTGGTGTGGGTGAAACAAGATTCACCTGCTGTCCACAGTCGCTCAGACTGGGTGACGGCACATGAGTGTCACTGTACTATTGTCTGCTTTTGCAGATGTCTGAGCTTCTCCCCAATAAAATGCTGCCAGTATGCCTGCACTCATTTTCACTGAACAAACTAACCCGCATTAAAAACAACACATTAGGGGCTGGAGCAATAGCACAGCAGGCAGGGGGTTTGCTTTGCACGAGGCCGACCCGGGTTTGACTCCCAGCATCCCATATGGTCCCCCGAGCACCACCAAGAGTAATTCCTGAGTGCAGAGTAGCCAGGAGTAACCCCTGAGCATCGCCAGGTGTGACCCAAAGAGCCAAAAAAAAAAAAATTATCACAAATTTGTTACCACACATTTCCTGTGATACAAGAGTCCAGCTTCTGATTGGCTGGGTTCTCCACTCAGGGTCTTGCAAAAGGCCGTGGTCAAGGTCGTGACCATGCAGTGCTCTCCTGTAGACGCTCTGGGGCGGCGGCTGCCGGCAGGATCGCGTAGGGCTTTGCAGAATTCGCTTCCCTACGGTGCAGGAGGTGGGCGTCACCCTCAACCCTTGAGTCTGGGGGCAGCTTCTGCCCTGAGGGCACCCTCTCCCCCACTCTTCTAAACAGGACAGAACGCGACATACTCCCCTAACTGACACCCATTGCCTTGGCTTTTTTTTTTTTTCTTAGCTAGAAGCAAGTTACATTTGAAGGAGATGTGACAAGGAAGGGGTTGGCTCGGAGTCCCTGTAAGGTAGACTCACCACAGGGCCCGATAAAATAAGCAAAGATGGATGTTTGATGCTAAGTTCATCCGTTTTCTTATACAGACTTCTGCATATTCAAAGATTCCAACAGCTAAAATATCTCCCTGCAAACCCGTTCCCCTGTGAAAATATGCACATTTTAAATGGTCCACAATAGATCCACCACCAAAGAAATTTCTCTTTAACATTTATAGATGAGCCTGCTAAGCTGTAGAAATTTTTATAAAAAGTTGTCGAATTACTTACTTACACTATAATTAACAAAATGCACACATCAAAAAAGTCATTTAGGGATTTTTTTTAAATGTATATATAAATATACACCAAATGTTACTGAATGAACTCTGAATGCATTATCTTAGCAAGACTTAGATGATTCTCTTCGGTTTGAAAGGACTAACCGCTTTTTCAAGGAAAGGAAAGGGACAAAAGGAAAATCCGTCTGGAGCCATTGTGCACGGGGCAGGGGGTTACCTTGCCTGCTGCCAGCCCAGGCCCAGGCCCTGCCACCCAGTTTGGTATCCCCCAAGCCCCCCTCGGAGTTATCTCTGTGCACAGAGCCGGGAGAATGTCCTGAGCACTGCTGGGCGTGACCCAAAATAATCATAATGACAGTAACAGATTGAGCATGCATCTTAACTTGAGTCCTGCAAAGACCCTGTTTCAAGTAAGGGAACAGTCCCAAGGGTTCTTTCTGAGGTAACACACTGCAAGCGGCAACACCGTCCTTTCTGCATCTAAAGAGCTCCTCACAGATCATACATTCTCAGTCACATGGTCCTGATGACCTACAGGATCAGAGTTCTGATTCAGGTAGATCCGTCACTTGCCAACCACCCTGAGTTTGGTTGTTTTGTTTTTTTTTTTTTTTGGTTTTTGGGTCACACCCACCGATGCACAGGGTCACTCCTGGTTCTTCACTCAGGAATTACCCCTGGCGGTGCTCAGGGGACCATATGGGATGCTGGGAATCGAACCCGGGTCGGCCGCGTGCAAGGTAAACGCCCTACCCGATGTGCTATTGCTCCAGCCCCTGAGTTTGTATTTTTTTATTTAAAAATTAATGCTAATTTCTAAAAAAATAAGCTAATGCAAAGGTGTGACCAGTGAAATGACCACTTCCAATCATTTCAGTCCAGTCCCAACTCAAGTAAGCACTCATCACAGTTTGGCGTGACCTATAGAAGTAGCCGAATACATTGCCTACACGTGTTTGAAATGCTCAGCATGAATGTATACATGCTTTTTAGATTCCCAAGCTGGAGTTGCTAACACAGTGGCTAGTAGGCTCATCTCTCGAGCTTCCTGAGTCTGAAGCCTTTTCCTGCCCCTAGTTGTGTAATATCAGGCCATGTATTACTTTCTCAAGCGCAGTTTTCTTTTTTTTTAATTTAAAAATAGAAGATAAGAATCATCCTTTCAGCCGGGAGACAGCTCAGAGGGCAGAAGCAGGCGCCCTGCCTGGGGAGAACCCCCCCGCCACGCGGTCCCCAGAATGCCAACAACGACCCGCCCCAGGGGCCGGAGCGATAGCACAGCGGGTAGGGGTTTGCCTAGCACGCAGTCCACACGGGTTCGATTCACAGCATCCCTTAGGTCCCCCCGAGCGCCGCCAGGAGTGAGTCTTGAGTGCATGAGCCGGGAGTAACTCCTGAGCATCACCAGGTGTGACCCAAAAAGCCAAAAAAAAAAAAAAAAAGAACAACCCACCCCAAAGGGGAGGAGGGCGGCCCCCACGCAGCCCCTACTTTGAGGACTGGTGATTGGCTCAGAGGTGGAGGGTTCATGTGTGTTGGCACAACCCCCAGGGTTCAAGCCCTCGCACCCTAAATGAAGGAATAATCAGTGAGTGCTGCTATGTCGAATGCTGGTTTGGGAACTGAATGACCCAATAAGAGTGAAGTACTTCACGCTGTGCCTCTGTGGGCGGAAGGGTGGGCTCAAGGGTGGGCTCGTGGGGGAGAGGCGCCGTCCTCGCAAGCAGTCAGCCACGGGCTGAGACCCCGGCCCCCTGCCCACGCACTGAGCGGGTGATCGGAAAGGGCCCTCCAGCATGTCACAGCCCTGAACGTGTGAGCACCAAGACTCACACACACACTCACACACACACACACACACACACACACACACACACACACACACACGGAAAAGAAAAGAAAGAAAGAACTACCCCAAAGAAGTTAACTGCATGATCACATGCTTCGCAGGCTGGAGCCCTGGTTCCTGGTCCCCCAGAACCTCCAGGAGCGACCCGCCAGACACAGAACCAGGAATAAGCAGGAAATAAGTCAAATTAAGTGTTTGACCCCCGGCCAGGATCACAACAAAGTGACCTCCCTGCCCTCCCAATCCCAGCACCCCAGCCCGGTAGAGCAGCAACAGGAAGGGGAAAGGAGAGGGAATTTTGACGACAAGTCCCTGGTCCATAGTAAGTGTTCAGTAAACTGTTAGATACTACAGGGGAAGCTTGTTTTTATTGTGACACTGTATCTTTTTTTTTTATTTTATTGAATCACTGTGAGATAGTTACAAGCTTTCATGTTTGGGTCACAATTTCACAACAATCAAACACCCATCCCTCCACCAGTGCATATTCCCCACCACCAATATCCCCAGGATACCCCCCCTTTCCCACCCTCCCCCTGCCTCCATGGCAGACAATATTCCCCATACTCTCTCTCTCCTTTTGGGCATTATGGCTTGCAACACAGACACTGAGAGGTCAGCATGTTTGGTCCATTATCTACTTTCAACACACATCTCCCATCCCAACTGGTTCCTCCAGCCATCATTTTCTTAGTGATTCCTTCTCTATTCCATCTGCCTTCTCCCCTCTGCTCAGGAAGCAGGCTTCCAGCTATGGGGCAATCCCCCTGGCCCTTATATCTACTGTCCTTGTGGTGACACTATATCTAACTGATTATTACTAGTATGGATTGTTAACCAGGTTTTCTTTCCTTTTTTTTATTAAATCACAGTGAACTACACAGTTACAAAGTTGTTTATGATCGGGTTTCAGTAATACAAGTTCCAAACCTCAGACCTTCACCAGTGCACATTTCCCACCACCAGCGTCCCCGGGTTCCCTCCCACCCACCCCCACCCCCAGCCTGCCCTATGGCAGGCACTTCTCTCCCTCCCTCCCGCTCTCTCTCTCTCTCCCCCCTCTCTCCCTCCCTCTCTCCCTCTCCCTCTCCTCTCTCTCTCCCTCCCTCTCCCTCTCCCTCTCTCTCTCCCTCTCTCTCTCTTCCTTTCTCCCTCCCTCTCCCTCTCTCTTTCTCTCTCTCTCTCTCTCTTGCTCTCGATCTCGCTCTCTCTATCTCTTGTCTCTCTCTGTCTCTCTCTTTCTGTCTCTCTTGCTTTCTCGCCTCTTGCACTCGCTTTTGCTCTCTCCTTTTGGGCACTATGGTTTGCAGTACAGGTGCTGAAAGTTAACCGAGTTTTTAACCACTATATCCTGCCATAGTTGGCTTATCGATTATACTGTAAGTTAACGGAATTATATCTACATTTTAAACTATCTCAATGATACGATAATTACCTTTATGCAGGCACACTTTTGCAGACATACATACACACAGATATCTTTGCTCATTTATGAAACTGAAAAAAAGTAAAAATTCTGGTCTATAATTATACAACTGTTTTCATTCAAATCAATGATAACATATGTTTAAGTCTCCTTTTCTCTGTTAAGTAAGCTGAGCATATTTTCATATGTATAGTCATGTTTCTGTTCAGGTACTTTACCTCTTTACTTATGGGTTACTTATGGGTTATTCATCTTTTCTCATTGATAAATAGAATCTCATTCTGTAGTAGAGATCAACTCCTTCTGTTCCATAGTTTGCAAACATTTTCTTCCAGTTTGTCATTTGTCTTTTACCTTATTATGACAACTTTCACTACAGGGGTGCCCTAAATGATGTTTTACTTGTCATGTTTTTACATTTGCACTTTCTGGACATGATGTTGTGCCTTCAATGATCTTCTCCACTCTTTTGTTATAAAAATATTCTATGGGGGGGGGTGGGAGCGATAGCATAGCGGGTAGGGCGTTTGCCTTGCATGCAGCTGAGCCGGGTTCGATTCCCAGCATCCCATATGGTCCCCTGAGCACCGCCAGGAGTAATTCCTGAGTGCATGAGCCAGGAGTAACCCCTGAGCATCGCTGGGTGTGACCAAAAGAGGAAAATATATATATAGTATATATATATTTATATATATATATTCTATGGGGCTGAAGCAATAGCACAGCACGTAGGACGTTTGCCTTGCACACGGCCAACCCGGGTACAATTCCCAGCATCCCATATGGTCCCCTGAGCACCGCCAGGAGTAATTCCTGAGTGCATGAGCCAGGAGTAACCCCTGTGCAACGCCGGGTGTGACCCAAAAAGCAAAAAAAAAAAAAATTCTAAATTTTCCAGGGTAGCTTCGTATGTCTCATGAGCATGAGACCTGGGTTCAGTCACCAGCACCGCAGAAAGCCTGCTTTCTTCCAGGAAGCTTTTTGTTCGGACTTTTTGAAAAAATACGCAATTGCTAATCTAATTGAAATTTCCTTTATGCATAGTATGAAGTAGGGTCCATTGTATTCCACATGGATATTTAATTATCCTAATTTTAACAGAATAATTTCCCCTGCTTTGTCTTATAATAGGCTCGTTGACTCTGTTTTGCACTCCGAATTTGTTGTGACTTGCCATTTTATCATTTTAACATAACTCTTAGTATATTCTGGTGTGTGAGATAATGAACTGGTTTTTATCTTCTTGGCTATTTACATATAAAACTATATTAGCTTTAGGTGTAGGGAATGCATTTTTATCTGGTTTGGTTTGGTTTTTTGGGTCACAAATGTGATGCTCAGGGCTCTGTGCTCAGGGACCACTCATGGCAGGGACCCCCCTCGGTACCAGAAATGTGGTCCCGAATGTGTCCCCGGCCAGGCCAGCCACACACATAGCATGTCCCTTACGCACTGTATTATCTCTGTGACCCAAGGGAAGACATTTTAAAGGAGATGTCCAATGGCTTCCAGTACAACGGCATCTAAGGAAACGGCAGGTCAGCACCCCATCCTTACGGTAAGCAAAAAGCTGAACAGACTGGAAATCAACAACTGTTCTTAGATCTGTCCCAGAAGCAGGATCGTAGGGTCAATTGCCCCAAGACTGAAGAAGGAAATCGGTGAATACAATCACAATTTACTGAAACAGAGAGACCAGCAAGAGCAGAAGTCTCTACGTCAGCCAGTAACTGGGGAGGAAAACCTGAACTGTGATCGACAAGCTGTGCAGACGCTTTGAGAAAGTTCCAGTTTAGAAAGCCCAGGCAGGGGTCGGAGACGGCACAAAGAGGGGCGGGAAGAGAAGGGCAGGGAGAGGGGAGGGGAGAAGGGAGGGGAGGAGAAGGCAGAACTCCCGGAGTCCTCCAGGTGTTTCTAAGTGGGAATCTGAGAAAACTCCCTCCAGCTGCTGGGGCTGAGAGGTCAGGTGATCAGAGCAAAATCCACGGGGGAAGTCAGACGGCCAACGCCAGCGCCTCTAGACACCCTTCTGCCAAAGAGGTGGAGAGGTAAGGGACTGGAAAGCACTTATCAGGAGCCAGAGTGATGGCACAGCGGGGAGGGCGTTTGCCTTGCGTGTGGCCAACCCAGGTTCAATCCTCAGCATCCCATATGGTCTCCGAGCAGCGCCAGGTGCAGTTCCTAAGTGCAGAGCCAGGAAAAACCCCTGAGCATCACCGCGTGTGACCCCCAAAAACAAATAAATAATTTTTAAAAATCTGCCTGTAAGAAAAAAAGAAAGAAAAGTACTTCTCAAGTTCGTAGTCGAGAAGAACAGATTGAGACTCAAACATTAAGACCGAAACACAGAAGTACAGAATCTGCCCTCAGCCCACACCATACTGCCATGCCACTGAAAGCATATTTACAACTCTTCTTTTTTTCCCTGTACATGCCTGACTTTACACACACACACACACACACACACACACACACACAAATCAAAGGCATATTAAAAAGTAAAAACCACATTTGAATGAAGAAGCCTTTTAAAACAAATTAAATGGGGCTGGGAGTGGTATCTCAGTGGGCTGCGTGCATGCTTTACAAGGAGGCTTGAGTTTGAGCTCCTGCACCGCATGGTCCCCAAGCACTGCCAGGAAGGATGGCAAGAGCACTGAGCCAGGAGTAATCCCTGAGCACCCCCAGGTGTGGCCTCCAAACAAAAGAAAAATTAAAATGAACCAAAGCATTACACAGGTGCAATGCAACACCTGTCCCAGTGGCATTCTTCAGAGTAACAGCATATTACTGAAATTCGCATGGAACCACAAACACAATCCTGACATAAAGGAAGGCTGGGGACATCACGGTCCCTGGCTTTCAACTGGACTATAAATCTGTGGCTATAAAACACAGCATCGTATCAGAATAGAAGCAAGCGCACAGCCCAATGTAGTAGAATTGAGACCCCCAAAGGAAGCATTTACATATATGGACAGTTAAGACATATCGAGTGAGGGATCAATACATCAGGAGCACTTAGCACTTATTAGTCTATAATGCACCAGATGAAGGGGCATCAAGGCTTAAAAGGCAACTACTAATAGAATTGAGAGAAGTATTGACGACAGGAAAAGAAACATTGACAAAACAAGAGTAGTCGGAGACTTTAACACCACCGGGCAGATCAACTACACAGAAAGTCACCAAGGAAAAAAAGAGTCTGACATGAGGAGTTAGAAGAACTGGGCTTAATGGCTACTGAAAATGCTCTTCACACCCAAAGAACTGGATGCCCGTCCTTCTCCAGCACACACGGAGCGTTGCCCAGGATAGAGCACACGCTGGAGTGCAAAACACGTATCCTCAGCGTCAGGAGGACTGAAACCACATCAAGGTTCTTCCCAGATCACAATGCCCAGAAGGTGGAAATTCACCATAAAAAGAAAACTGAGGGAAACTCAAACACTCGGAGAGTAAGCTTCCTATTACTCAACAAATTTCAATCACTGGAGAAATAAAATATCGGGTGATCTTACCGACAGGTGGTATATGAAGAAATATAGCAAGGAAATAGACAATGTAAACGAAAAAAATGAACCTTTAGACTATGATCACAGAATTTGGTTACCAGTGGGTGTGGGTGGAGAGAAAGGGTCCAACATCCAAGGGTGGTGGGGGACCCTGCACCTTGGGGAGGGAGGTGATGTGACAATATTATACCCCTGAAATTGAGACACATGCTGTTGTAAACTTCAACACAAAATCAATTGTTCAAAATAAAACATCCACTCCCTAATGGAATATTTTCATTGTAGGAGGTTATGGAATGCAGCGTAACACTTAAATATGTGTATTTCAATTGCATGTATTCTTGATTTTTTTTTTGTTTTTGTTGTTGATGTTGATATTGGGTTTGGGGCCACACCCAGCAGTGCTCAGGGATTAATCCATCCTATTGGTGCTCAGGGGGCTCTAAGAGATGCCAGCATGCAAGGCAGGCACCCTCCCCACCGTGCTATCACTCTAGCCCTGCAAATAAGTTCTTATATATATGTTTTGTATAAAACTTGAGATGATTTTTTTTAATTCTGTGACATCTTGTTGCAATAAAATGTATTTTAAACAAGGAAGAATTCACACATATAGTAACTCTCAGCAAGTACTGCAGCTAAACACGTACAAGTCCTACAGCTGGGCAGTAAATTGTGTGAGACCCACAGTGACACCCGTTCCCAAAGCACAGGAAACCGAATGTCTGTGTGCATCACAACTAAGAGAGTGTGATTCCTGGTGAACATGTATGCCAGCATCGCAATTAAAAGTGCTCCCCCCGACTCCAAGCACCACAACTAAACATACAAGCACCCTAACCAATAGTGTGCATGACTCCTGGCTGTCACAGCAACAAACAACAAAGAGAAGGGAAGTGGGGAGACTAATTTTAAAGAGAATTCTAGGACCTCAGGGATAGCTCAATGGGCCAGTGCATATTTTGCACGCAGGAGGCCCAGGGTCAATCACCAGCACCCCATGGTCGCCAGGAGCACAGCAGGAGCAAACCCTGAGCACCAAGCCCAGAGTAGCCCCTGAACACCTCTTGGTATCACCAAAAGAACAGGGGAAAAAATAACAAGAAATAATTCTAGACACAGGCCAGACTGATAGCACAGCGGGGAGGGCATTTGCCTTGCATGGGGCCGACCCGGGTTGGATCCCCAGCATCCTATATGGTCCCCTGAGCACCGCCAGGAGTAATTTCTGAGTGCAGAGCCAGTAGAAAGCCCTGAGCATCACTGGGTCTGAGCCAAAAAGTCAAAAAAGATAATTAAAAAAAAGAATTCTAGATGCCAGAACAATAGTACTGTGGGTACAGCATTTGCCTTGCATGCAGCCAACCCAGGTTCGATCCACAGTGATTCCCCCCAAGAGTTAGCCTGGAGCTCAGAGCCAGGAGTGACCCCTGAGCATCACTAGGTGTGACCCCAAAAAAGCCTCCCCCTCAAAAAAATATATAGACAAGGACTAGAGAGTTAATGAAGCAAGTAAGACTTGCCTTGCAAGCAGCTGACCCAGTTTGATCTCTGGCATCACCTAGGTTATGCCCCGTTTCTCCACCAGGAGTAATCCCTGAGCACTTCTGGGTGAGGCCAATAAACAAAAGGATAGGCCAACTAAGTGAGTGTACAAAAAGATATTCCACATCATATGTCACTGGGGAATTGCAAATTAAGCTGCAACGAGATACCCTGACATAGCTATCAGAATGGCCAAAATTTAACACCAAGTGTTAGCAAGAATGTGCAGCAACAGAAGCTCTCATTATGAGTGATAATGGAACAGGCTCCTTGAAAGACAGTTTGTTTATAACATCATTAAACATACTCTAACCATACAGCTCAATCATTCTCCTAGTTAGTATCTATCCAAGAGAGTTGAAAACATCTGCTCATGAAAAGACCTGCATTCAGATGTTATAGCAGCGTTATTTATGACTGCCAGATGTGGAAGCAACTAAGATATTCTTTCATTAATCACAAAATAATAAACGCAAAATAATAGATTCTGAGTCAGCACTAAAAAGAAGTGAGCTATCAAGTCATGAAAAGACATAGAGGAATCTTAATTGCATGTTCCTCTACATTCTGTGTACTCCAATTATCTGACATTCTAGAGAAGACAAAACTGTGGAGAGGGCAAAAAGACCAATTGTCACCAGGGCTTAAGGGGAAGGGAAGCATGAGTAGGTGGAGAACAAAGATGAGTCAATAAATAATTTCCTCAAAGACAAGTCAATAAATAACCACCTGCACTGCTGACTGAATATATTAATTTGTTGGTTTAGTTTGGTTTTGAGGTTTATTTGTTTTTTGGGGGGTAGGGGGCGTTTCAGGGGGAGCATCTGGTGATGCTCAGAGGTTGCTCCTGCCTCTGCACTCAGGAATTATTCCTCAAGGTGCTCCAAGGACATATGGTATGCTGGGATCGAACCCAAGTCAGCTGCGTGCAAGGCAAACGCCCTCCCCACTGTACTCTCCATGCTTGATTGAGTACATTTATGTAGTCTCTCCTGTCCCTTGGCCCCTCTTTTTTTTTTGAAGATTGATATGGGATAGTGAAATGTTTAATCATTTAAACCTTAACAATTAAAGCCTTAGTCATTTCCTTATGCTGAAATAGAGGAGAGGTATGTTATCAACGCATTTATTACGAATACTAAATTTCACAAGTGGAAAATAAAATTTAGATTATATTTAACTTATATTTAGGTCAAATGCAATAACAATGAAGATGACAGCTCAATACTCACACTGAATACTCAAGAACATGATGTAAAAAGCAAAAGTGGCGATAAAGTTTTGCAAACTGAAGAAAGACTGAATATCAACACTAATCAAACAGATGAGACTGAAGCAATGGTAAGTGATTCACACCTGGGTTTTCAGGTAGCTGACTAAGCCAAATGATTACTACTGGAGATAAAATAACCCAAAGCTGGGGCTGGAGTGATAGCACAGCAGGGAGGGCGTTTGCCTTGCACGCGGCCGACCCGGGTTCTAATCCCAGCATCCCATATGGTCCCCTGAGCACCGCCAAGGGTGATTCCTGAGTGCATGAGCCAGGAGTGAGCCCTGTGCATCGCCGGGTGTGACCCAAAAAGAAAAAAAAAATAACCCAAAGCAAAAACATACCATACACGTTCTGAGGCATTCCTTTGTCACCAAACCTCAGCTTTATCCCAAAATATTTGAAAGGCAACTAAAATACTAGAGGAATCGCGCTATAAAACAATCCGAATAAACGCACTTCTTTAATTAGCGGTTGGTTGCTTGCATAAGAACGTTTAGAAACACATTTGCTTATTCAGCAAATAATTTACAGGGGAGCAAAAGAAGAGAGAACACTCGAAAATGAACTTAGGGCACCAGAGAGACCATGTCAGCAGGACGCTTTCATCTGGCTTTCTACATTAGTGATGCATGTCAGGCCCTCTGCATGACTGATCCCTTAATCGTTAAGGCCAGGCCCTGTCACTTGCTGCCGTTTCGTTTACCTCAAAATGGATTTTAGTTGATACCGTGTGACTGCCGTTGCCTTTGGGGTCACCCTTTGCCTGTCTGATTGTCCCCAGCTTTTCCCCTCGTGCTTGTGTTTATCTGGGGGACTCCAGTGGGTCTCTTACAAAGAACAGAAGGTTGCGTTTGGTTTCGGACTCCCCCGCCCTCCCTGGAGCCCTCCCTCCGCGGGGCCACAGGCGCCCCGGCTCTGATGCCCCCGCGTTGATGTCTCCTGGGACCGTGCCAGCAGGGGCGGTGCTTGTGTGCCCAGCCTCGGTGCTCACCGAGGGTTTCCCCTCTCGGCTTGCGGTGCTCACGCAGCACTTTCTGTTTGTTCTGGGAGCACCCCCAGCAGTGCTCAGGGGCTCCTCCCGGCTCCACGCTCAGGACTCTCTCCTGGCCGCTCTCGAGGCACCGTATGGGATGCCTCGTGCAAGCCTTGCGCCCTCCCGGCTCCAGTGCTCGCCGGAGGGGCCGTGGTCCTCACCCCTCCGTCTCTCAGTGCCGCTTAGGCTCCCCGGCTTAGCGGGCTCTAATGCCAAGCCTCGCGGGACAGCAGAGCGGGCAGGGCTGCCCTCAACCCCGGCGGCCGCACCAGGAACTGACCCTTTGCCGCCTTCGGCTTGCAGGGCTCAGTCAGCTGCACCGTCCCCACCGCCGTGGGCGCGGGCTCGTGATCACTCGTGTGCGGGTAGCACAGGTATAGCGCGGCGGGGCGGGCGCTTGCCTTGCACGCGGCCGTTCCGGATTCAGTCCCCGGCATCCCATATCATCCCGGGAGCACCGCCAGGAGTGATTCCCAAGCGCAGAGCCGGGTGTGCCCTGCCTCCCCCCATCCCCCCTCCCCGCCAAAAAAAGAAAAATTTAGTGTATGTGCACGCAGCCTGCAGGAAGAGGCAGCGCAGGGGCCTGGGTGGGAGCACAGCCCCCCGGGACTTGTCCATCTCGTCCTTCCTGCTGTGGGTCCTGGCTCTGTCACAGCGCAGCTCTGGTCTGATGCGGCCCTTCTCCTCCCCGGGTTCCATTCGTCTCTCGTTTGTTCCCTGTCAGTGGTCTTGTCTAGAGGTGACCTCGGGGATGTTTAAATCTCGGGACTCGACCTTCTGGGCCCCCCCTTTTTTTTTTTTGCTTTTTGGGTCACACCCAGCGATGCTCAGGGGTTACTTCCGGCTCTGCACTCAGGAATTACCCCTGGCGGTGCTTGGGGGACCCTATGGGATGCCGGGGATCGAACCCGGGTCGGTCGCGTGCAAGGCAAACGCCCTCCCCGCTGTGCTATCGCTCCAGCCCCCTCTGGGCCCTTTTAAATGGGAAACAGGTAACGCTCCGGAGCCGGGCACTGGCTGCCAGGCTGAGGCCGAGCTGGTCTGGGCAGGCAAGTGCCTGATGGTGGCGGCCGTGCCCAGTTCTCGCAGACCTGGGCAGTCCCCGGAGTCTGTGGTCACACGGGTCTGGCCCCAGTGGTGGCGCTAGGGCAGGCCTGGGCGGCAGCTGGAGTCCCAGTCACGCTCACCGGACCCCCAGGGAACACAGCAAGCTGGCGCCCCCTTGCCCACAGGCAACGCTGTCCTCGGGTCCATGCCCGTGGTGATAACGTGCTTGGCTGGCTTGCGGTCAGGCGGGGGTGCCATGGGCCAGAGCCAGCGGCCAGCGCTCTGCTCGTTGGCCAGCTCAGCCCAACACTGGCTCAGAAGGGTCAGTTCCAGCGCGTGGTCAGCGAGGCTGCAAGCAGTCACCAGCAGGTGCCTGTTGACCATTCTCACCCCGGGCCTTCTGATTCTCCGGCCCCAGAGCTGTAAGTACCCCGGGTCGTGGGCACAGAAGTGTCACACCCTGCGGGGGCTTCCTTCCTGGTTAAGACCAATCTTTGATAACAGTCCCCCCAGAGGTGTAAACTGTGTTCATTTGCGTGTCTGGTTTATCTTCATGCCGATTAAACTGAGTTTTGGTGTGGGTTTACTGTTACGGCAGATAAACACTGGTTTACTCCCTATTCACAATTTATTTGAGCAAATCAAGCCTCTACATTATTTTTATAAAAGGAAACAAATTAAGGTCACACGGGCTTATATAATGTGCAAAGAAAAATTAGTAAAATAAATCATTAACATCTAGCATTGCAGTTTTACTTGATGACAGTTATAACAGGGGAATGTGGATAATACAAGCCAGGCCAAATATTTAGATTCATTGAATATGTATTAACAATTGCTCTTGGAAGGCCTGTTACGTACAAGGTATTATGCTGGTCATCTTCAGGAATAAAAGAATAAAATAAGATACTTGCTACAGCTTTAAGCGACTGTCGGAGACAGATTTGCAGAAAACTAGCTGCAATTTAAAATATTACCACGGTAGATGGATAAAGTCTGATAACAAGCAGTTACTCTCAGTAGTGTCTACAGTCATACAAATACTTTGAAATTGTAGTCGGGAACTTGCACAGCCACTTGGCAGTGCTCGGGCGCTATTCCTGGCTCTGTCCTCGGAGGACCGTCTCCGGTGCTGGGAATTGAACCCCAGCCGCAGCCTCTGTTTGCAGGCGCAAGGCAGGCGCCTTTCCCCTGCACAGCTCTGTAGCCCCTGTTCCATTAGAAAGCAGGAAATGGTTCTCAGAGACCATGGCTTTAGAATCCTGCGAAAATTACGTTCTTCTATTAAAACTAAAAAGTTATCAGGGCCAGGGCGATAATGCAGCAGGTAAGGCGTTTGCTTGCATGTGACCGACCGTCGTTCGGAGAGCCTGCCAGGAGTGGTCTCTGAGCACTGCCAGGTGTGATAAAAAAAAAAGGTGGGGGGGGAGCTGGAGCAATAGCACAACAGGTAGGGCGTTTGCTTTGAACGCAGCCGACCCGGGTTCGATTCCCAGCCTCCCATATGGTCCCCTGTGCACCGCCAGGGGTGATTCCTGCGTGCAGAGCCAGGAGTAACCCCTGTGCATCGCCGGGTGTGACCCAAAAAGAAAAAAAAAAGCATCTTATTAGATGACGTTTTGCCAGGATTTAATATTTTTCCACATTTGATTTGGGTCATTGGTCTTAAAAGCAAGAACTCTCTAGGCCAGGAGAGAGCTCGGTGGGAAGGCCCGGGCAGGGCCCGTACTCAGGCCCTAGCCCCGACCTGGCCCAGGGCGCCCCCACAGCCCCGCTGTGCATGGCCCCGGCGCCCTCCGCGCGGCTGGGCTGGTACCTCTGGAAGAGAAGGAGCTGGGCCGGGGGCTGGCCCGGCAGGAAGGACAGTGCCGCACCCTGCACGCAGCCTTTCCTCCTGGTCCTGTTCCTGTCTCCTGAGCTCCGCCAGAAGGATCCTTGAGCACAGAGCCAGGAGTGAGCCCTGAACGCAGCTGGGCGTGACTCAAAACAAACAAACAAACACCAATTAATAAATGTTTTTTATTTGTTTGGCTTTTGGGGCCACATCCAGCGATGCTCAGGGGCTGCTCCCGACTCTGCACTCAGGAATTACTCCTGGCAGTGCCGGGGGAGGACCGTATGGGATGCCGGGATCGAACGCCAGGCAAACGCCCTACCTGCTGTACTATGGCTCCGGCCCCAGTTAATAAATATTTTTAACATGTTGAGAAGCTTTTGGAACATTTAAGAATGAATTTATGAACGTAATCAGAGTCCTTGCCTGGTTCCCAGCCCACCGATTCCCTCACAGAAGAGCCGTTACAGTGAATTCGATATGGGCTACTTGAACGCATGCTTTGACTGGACGATTCACCACATTTGATATACAGCATGCCTGTACATTTACCTATATAATGTTAAGTCACATCTCTTATGTCCCGAGCTCAGGGCTTACTCCTGCGTCTGCACTGCACTCGGGGATCCTGGCGGGGCTGGGGGACCGTATGGGGTGCAAGGGATGGAACCTGGGTCAACGCTGCATGCAGGGCGAGCACCCTACCTTCTGCACTCTCTCCAGCCCCTTACATCTTTTATATCTTTTATATTTATGATGGGCTGGAGCGATAGCACAGCGGGTATGGCGTTTGCTTTGTACGCGGCCGACCCGGGTTCGAGTCCTCCGCCTCTCGGAGAGCCCGGCAAGCTACCGAGAGTATCTCACCCACACGGTAGAGCCTGGCAAGCTCCCAGTGGCGTATTCGATATGCCAAAAACAGCAACAACAAGTCTCACAATGGAGACGTTACTGGTGCCCTCTCGAGCAAATCGATGGGCAACGGGATGACGGTGTTCCAGTGCTATTTATGACATGATAAAGGTCTATGTGCTGGGTTTCCAGCTACCCCCGGCCGTGCTGAGCCTCTTCTCTGAGCTCAGTCGAGCCACTCCCTGTGGAGCTTGGGGACCTCTTGCAAAGCATGCACCCCAAGCCCTGTGAGCTCTCTCCCCAGACCCGGCTCTGATGTATTGACTTCGCTTCTAATGACATCATGTGTTTAACATGTATCCTTTCCATGTTTTTATTAATTATGTCATTGAAGTTCCCTGGTTTACCATAGTATTACTATTTTTTTCCTTTGGTTTCTGGGTGACACCCAGTGATGCACAGGGGTTACTCCTGGCTCTGCACTCAGGAATCACTCCTGGCGGTACTCGGGGGACCATATGGGATGCTGGGGATCAAACCCGGGTCGGCCGCGTGCAAGGCAAACGCCCTACCCGCTGTGCTATTGCTCCAGCCCCAACCATAGCATTACTATTGTCTTATACTCGCTGAGCTCCCATACTACCCCCACCTCCAGAATCCCAGCACCCCTGCATCACCGACCCAGGGCCCCTCCACCCCACTGTCCATCCCAACCTACCACAGCACACCCCCAGCTCGTTAGACTGCTGTGGAGTCTTAGGGTTCGCTTCCACTGGGAATGGCTGACTCCTTTGCATGTCTTCGTTGGTGTATTTTCTTGGAGGGGCACCACACCTGGTCATGCGCAGGACTTACTCCTCACCCTGCTCAGGGATCACTCCTGGTGGGTCTGAGGGACCTGATGGCTGCCAGGGATCGAACCCCGGCCATCCTCCCCTGTACTATCGCTCCAGCCCCCAGCACTGCTTTTTTATACTACACATGGAAACAAATCCATTGTGTATTGTCTTTTTTCTGTTTGATTCAGTTCATTTAGCGGAAACCTCCAGTTCCACCTAGATTACAGCGAACTAAGATTTTATATTTTCTCTTAGCTGAGTAGTACTCCATTGTGAATAGCACTGTAGCACTATCCTCCCGTTGCTCATCGATTTGCTCGAGTGGGCACCAATAACGTCTCCATTGTGAGACTTGTTGCTGTTTTTGGCATGGGCTGGAGCGATAGCACAGCAGTTGGGCATTTGCCTTTCAGGCAACCAACCCATGTTCTATTCCTCCGCCCCTCTCGGAGAGCCTGGCAAGCTCCCCGTGCGTATTGGATATGCCAAAAACAGTAACAATAAGTCTCTCAATAAGAGACGTTACTGGTGCCCGCTCAAACAAATTGATGAGCAACAGGATGACAGTGACAGTTTTTGGCATATCGAATACACCACGGGGAGCTTGCCAGGCTCTGCCATGCAGGCAGGACACTCTCAGTAGCTTGCCGGGCTCTCTGAGAGGGACTCATTGTGTATATATAACAAAATTTCCTTATCCACTCATCTCTGCTTGGGTACGTGGGTTGTTTCCAGACCTTGGATATTAAAGAGTGCTACAGTAGACATGGGTATGCATATATCCTTAAAAATCAGTATTTTTTTCTTTTTCTTGGGGTACATGGCCCAGAAGCTGAATTGCTAGATCACACAGAAGTATTACTCTTAATTTTTTGAGAGATATAACACTGTTTTCCATAAAGTCCGAAGCAGATTATAGTCTCACCAGCAGTGAGTAAGAACTTTCTTTTCACCACATACTTACAAGCACTGATTGTTTCTAGGCTTTCTTCTGTAAGCCATTGTAGCTGGAGTGAGCTGATATCTCAATGTCATTTGTTGTATTTACTTTCCCTGGATAATCAGTGACAAGGAAAACCCTTTCACATACTTGTTGGTCGTCTTTATGTCTTCCTTGTGGAAGTATGTGTTCAGCTCTAATCCCTGTTTTTGGATGGGCTTGTTTGTTTTATTGTCAATGTGTGTGTCTGTATCTCTGTGTGTGTGTGTGTGTGTGTGTTTGTTTAACTTGGCTATAAGCCTTTTGTAGGTATATGATGTGAGGATATTTTCTCCCATTTAGTAGAATCTTTTTTTCCGGAGAGGGGGGCTCATTTGTTTTTGTAGTGGAGAAGCGTAACAGTTTGCTGTAGTAGCATTGTTTGTTTACTTCTGTTATTTCCTTTGCCTGTGGAGTATCTGGCTGTAGTCTCCTCCAGGGTGCCTGTCATAGAGATTTCTCCCTGTGTTTTCTTCTGCATATCTCACAAATACAAGTCTGGGAATCAAACCCAGCTGTGTCGCATGCAAGGCAAGCGACTTACCTATTGTACTAACTCTCCGGCCCTTCAATCCATTTTGAATTAACTGTGTATGTGGTGTGAGGTAGGGGTCTAGTTACCCACACACATCCCGATCCCCACCCCTCCGTTAGGCTAAGCAGTTTTTCGAACAAGATTTGTTAAGGAGGCCCTCCTTGCTCCACTTCATGCCCAGCCTTCTTGTTGTAAATTAACTATCCCTCCACCGGCGTGTTTACCTTCGACTCTCAATCCCACTCCACTAGTCTAAGGGTCTGTCTTTATTCCACTACCACATAGTTGTGGCTTCTACTGTGACTTCGTCTATGGATCAGCTTGATAACTAAACTTTGCAGTATGGGTTTTTTTGTTTGTTTGTTTGTTTTTTTTTTTTTGCAGTATGGTTTAAAGTCAGAGATTGTGTCTCCTTTTTTCTCAGAATTGCTCTGGCCATTCTAAGCATTGTTTTATCATCCCATATGAATTTTAGAAGCATTTTGCTCTAAAGTGCTTGAAGATTTCCAAGAGAATTTTGATGGGCATTGAATTTAATTTATAAATTACTTTGTGTAGGATGGTCATTTTAACAGTATTGACTCTTCCCATGAATAAACTAGAAATATGTTTCCATTTCTTCAAATCTTATTTTTTTCAGTAATGATTTATCATTTTAATTAAGTATCTTTAACCTTTACTGATTCCTGATACTTGCGTTGTTTTGTTTTTTAACGGAATCATAAGTGGGATTGTTCTGAGTTTCTTTCTCTTCTCCATTGTTTATACGTAGGAACGCAGTAGATGGGTCCGAGAGACAGTAGAGTAGGATGGTTCCTGCCTCCCAGGCAAGCAGGCACACTGGTCACGTCCCCCTTTCGTTTAGGATCTGATTTTATCAGAACTTTATCTTTGTGTGTGTGTGTGTGTGCGCATGCGAGTGTGTGTGTGTGTGTGTGTGTGTGTTGTGAGTCTAGACAAGGGCTCTTGTCAATCTTATGAATTCTTTCCCCAAAACCGAACCTTTGGTTTCAGTGATCTTATGTTTGTGTTTTTAAATTTCCATATTGTTGATATCTGTTCAGATTTATTTTCTTTTTTTTACTTACTTTAAGCTCCCTTTGGCATTCTTTGCCTCGTTTCTTGAGATGTAGTGTTATTTATTCATGCCTGTTCCTGTTTCCAGATGAATATAATAAACTTTCATATAGATTCCAATATCCATTTGTTATGAACAATACCACAATATCATAATGAACATTCTTGCAACTGTCTCTTGGTATACTTTTTCTTTGGTCTGAAATGTTTTATAGGGCTGAAGCGATAATACAGTGGGGAGGGCACTTGCCTTGTACATGGCCGAGCTGGGTTCAATCCCCAGCATCCCTTCAGTCCCCAGAGCACTGCTAGGAGTGATCCCTGAATGCAAAGCCAGGAGTAGCCCCTGAGCATTACCAAGAGTGGCCCAAAACTCAAAAATAAATAAATAAATTTTTTAATGGCCGTAGGTTTTTCTCCTCCACCCCTCTCGGAGAGCCTGGCAAGCTACCAAGAGTATCACGCCCGCATGGCAGAGCCTGGCAAGCTACCCGTGGCGTATTGGATATGCCAAAAACAGTAACAATAAGTCTCACAGTGAGAGACGTTACTGGTACCTGCTCGAACAAATCTATGAGCAATGGGATGACAGGTTTTTCTCATCATACTTATTAATATTCTTGCGAATAATGAATAGTACAGTAGGTAGGACACTTGCCTTGTGCCCAGCCAACCAGTCTTTGATTCCTGGCAGTACATATGATCCCCCAAGCCTGCCAGAGTGATCCCTAAGTGCAGAGCCAGGAGTAAGCCCTGACCCCCGGTGGGTGTGGCCCAAAAGCCAAAACAAAACAAAATACATTCTTGAGAATGCATTTCAGTTATTGTAAACATTACATATATTCTTCCATGATAATGAAAATTATTAGAATTATTCTAAAACATCAAAATAGATATGAAAATACTGAGAAGAGGAAGTATTTGTTTCTTTCCTTTTCTGTTTCTGGGCTATAGGCAGCAGTGTTCCGGGGATACTCTGGGCTCCCTGGTTAAAGAGACAAGCTCCTGACAGTGCTCGGGGAATCGTGTGGTGCCAGGAACCTGACCCAGGGCTACCGCATGCAAGGCCTGTGCTCCAGCCGGCCCAAGCTAGGTCTCCTGCCCGTCATTTATGATCTTTAGAAAAACAGGGGCTGGAGGAGCTGGAGCGATGTCACAGCGTAAGAGCGTCTGCCTTGCACGAGGCTCACCTGGGTTCGATCCCCGACACCCCCTATGGTCTCCTGAGCTCCTCCAGAAGTGATTCCTGCATGCAGAGCCAGGAGTAACCCCTGAGCACTGCTGGGTGTGGCTCAAAAACCAAAACAAAAAAAATAATGGAAATAGAATTTCTCCGCTGAATTTCCTATTGACATGCTTTTCTCAAATGGGTTATTTTTTTTTTTCATTTTTAAAAATAACTTATCTGGAGTATGTAACAAATGCTAGCACATAACTATTAGAACAGAGAATTAATTGATGTATTGAAT
Organism: Sorex araneus; assembly: GCF_027595985.1. Lineage (NCBI taxonomy): Eukaryota > Metazoa > Chordata > Mammalia > Eulipotyphla > Soricidae > Sorex > Sorex araneus. Next base: position 204,642,475 of record NC_073306.1, read on the forward strand.
TCTATGAGACTTTTTATATTTTATAAAAGAGTTCTTTCTGTATGTGCCTAAGCTTTCACTTTATATATAGTATCATTTTTAGGACAGAAGTCTGACTTTTACACACCCAGATATATCAGCCTTGTCCTTTATGGTTGATGTTTATTATGTCTACTTTAAGAACTTTTCACTTCTCTAGATACACAAATACTCTTAAATTAGCTCCTAAAAATTTCTGATTTTAGGCCAGACTAATAGTACAGAGGGCAAGGCACTTGCCTTGCACCTGGCCAACCCAAGCTCAATCCCTGGCCTCCCATATGGTCTGAGCACTGCCAGGAGTGATTCCTGAGTACAGAGCCGGGAGTCACCCCTGAGCACAGCTGGGTGTGGCCCAAAAACAAAACAACAATGAAAAGTAATTTTTTAAAAGTGATAAAAATAGAGTCCCAGCCGGGGCCGGTGCTCGGCTCCGGCCGAGTTTCGGCCCGGGTGCCCATGCCTCTGCACAGCCGGTGGATGTGGAACGAGCGGGAGCCAGAGACAGCTTTAGGATTTGGGGTTCCAGCAAGTGCTTGCAACCATGTATGGAGACTGTGAACTAAGCTTTTGCCCCACGCCGGCTAACGGAGGAAATATCCTTCCTTCTTGGTCTCTCTCCCCTCCGGGAGAAGGCGTGGTGTCCGACATTTTGTGGGTCCTTTGAGAAGGTATGAACTTTTGGCGCGGAAAAAAAAAAAGTGCTTTGAACTTGAAACAGCCGCGGGATACCGGGGCAGTCCCAGCCAGGGCCAGTGCTCGGCTCCGGCCAAGTTTCGGCCCGGGTGCCCATGCCTCTGCACAGCCGGTGGATGTGGAATGAGCGGGAACCAGAGACAATTTAGGATTTGGGGTTCCAGCAAGTGCTTGCACCCATGTATGGAGACTGTGAACTAAGCTTTTGCTACAGGCTGTTCCAGGAAGGGAAATGATTCATTTTCCAACTTAAATCTCCACGGACTTAATTACTATAATACAGAAATTGTAAACCGCGCGGCCTCGGTTTTATCTCTTCATTCTCATCAGTGGAAAACTTATTATCAAATATTTCCTTGTCAATAGAGCTGTATTTTGGGGGGATAAATTCCAACAAAAATAGTGAGTCTGTTTTGAAACTCTAACAACAATGTGAGTTGTGTGTTGAAATCTGGAATGTAATCAAGGTAAAGAGAAAAGGAAGTGAAATTATCACTCACACACGGGGGGGGGGGGGGGCTGGGGGGTGAGGGGTGGGATGTATACTTTTTTTTTGTTTTTGTTTTTGTTTTGTTTTTGTTTTTATTGGTGGTGGAATACGGGCACTGGTGAAGGGATGGGTGTTTGAGCATTGTATAACTGAGATATAAGCCTGAGAACTTTGTAACTTTCCACTTGGTGATTCAATAAAATAAATTTAAAAAAAAGTGATAAAAATAACTTTTTGTTGGGGGCCGGAGCGATAGCACAGCGGGTAGGGTGTTTGCCTTGCACGCGGCCAACCCGGGTTCGATCCCCGGCATCCCATATGGTCCCCCAAGCACCTCCAGGAGTGATTCCTGAGTGCAGAGCTAGGAGTAACCCCTGTGCATTGCTGGGTGTGACCTAAAAAGCAAAAAATAAATAAATAAATAAATAACTTTTTGTTATGGTCAGATAACAAAAAGTGAATTTTACAAAATGTATATTTTCTATAGTACATGTTTTTTAAATTTCTTAGTAAATAGGAATTTTTTTGTAATAAATGTCATTTTTGCATATTGAGTTCTTTTATCTCTATCTTGCTGAACTCTGTTGTAACATTATTCGCCTATAGTGTTGCTGCATTTTTTTAGAATTCTGGGATGTAATAATTACTTGAAAATATATATGTATATATGCATATATAATTTTTTGGGCCCATACCTAGTAGTGCTCAGGGATCACTCCCTACAGTGTTGGGAAACCATATATGGTATCAGGGATTGAACCCAGGTGGGCTGCATGCACTGTATCTTCTGTCCTATATCTCTTTGGCCTTCAATATATTCCTTTTTTACAATTTTTTTTGGTCTACTGTTCCATTAGCTAGAGTATCCAGTTGAAAATACTGAATAGAAATAATGATATCTAGGGGCTGGAGAGATAGCACAGCGGGTAGGGCATTTGCCTTGCACTCGGTTGACCCGGGTTCAAATCCCAGCATCCCATATGGTCCCCTGAGCACAGCCAGGGGTAATTCCTGAGTGCAAAGCCAGGAGTAACCCCTGTGCATCGCCAGGTGTGACCCAAAAAGAAAAAAAAAAAGAAAGAAAGAATGATATCTAAAGCATTTTTCCTGACTGAAAACAAGTATATATAATGCTTCCTAATTATTAAATCTACGTTCAGATCTGGACAGAGACCTTTAACAAGCCACAGAAGCCTATAAAAGCAGGGCCAGGGAGGCAGCTCCGGTTGGCACCTGCCTGGCATGTCTCAGGCTCCGAGTGTGCCCCAGGGCCCCAGAGTGTCCGACACACCATCGGCTGGGGTGGCCCTGCGACCCTCAGCACTTCTGGGTGCGACTAGACTACAGAGAATCCACAAATGTAAAGTGGGGCGTAGTAGCCGGAGAGAGAGCACAGCGGGGAGGGCGTTTGCCTTGCACACCGCCGGCCCGGGTCCCATCTCGGGCATCCCAGATGGTCCCATGGGCCTGGCGGGAGTGACCCCTGAGCACAGAGCCTGAATTCACCCCTGAGCACTACTGGGTGTGGCCCAAACACAAAAACGAAAAGGTAAAGAAGTTAGCTCTTCCTGAAAAAAATTCCTTCACTTCCTAAGTAATTTTGCCAGCCGAAGGGATTGGATTACATGAGATTTTTTTTCCCGACGTTTCCCTAACCTTGCACCTTTAACTCCTATGTATTTTACTGAATTCAGGGTTTCGTTTAGTTTGCTCTAGTTTCGGTTTTGGCTTTTTGAGTCACACCCAGAAATGCTCAGGGGTTAATCCCTGGTTCTGCTCTCAGGAATTGCTCAGTGCTTGGGGGACCGACTATATGGGATGCTGGGGGTGCAATCGGGCCGGCTGCATGCAAGGCTAATACCCTCCCTGCTGTACTATGGCGCTGGCCCTCTTGGATTCAGTCTCATCACTGTCACCTCAAAAGAATGCGTCTCGAAGGTGAGATGCTATGTACTTACTATATATTGTTCTGCATTAGTCTTTCTCTTCTCATCTCACATCACTTTTTCCACTGCCCAGTACCTGATAACTAGGAATAATTTTAATTTCAATTGTGTAATAACAAAATTCATTCTGCTGACCATTCCCACGCTAGTTAGTAAAACAAAAGCCTTACCAACATACCTTGAATCCTCAATGGCTTCACTCAGTAGATGTCTTTGACTGTGTAACAACAGTCCCAGGCTCTTACAGAGCAGCCTTAGTGGGCCAGCTCCACACAGTAGCCCAAGAACCCAGTACTTTCCGTGTTGTGACCCCAGTACTGCCTTTCAATTTCAAGTAACAGTGGTTGAAGGGAATGAAGAAGAAAATACTTTTGCCGGGGCTGGAGCGATAGCACAGCGGGTAGGGCGTTTGCCTTGCATGCGGCCGACCCAGGTTCGAATCCCAGCATCCCATATGGTCCCCTGAGCACTGCCGGGGTAATTCCTGAGTGCAGAGCCAGGAGTGACCCCTGTGCATCGCCAGGTGTGACCCAAAAAGCAAAAAAAAAAAAAAAAAAATACTTTTGCCTGGTAGTTTCTGCCCAAACGTAACACCCATCACTTCTACTCACACTCTTATTATCTGTTGGTAAAAGTTATTCTTTATCTTTTTGTTTTTCTTTTTTGGTTATTGGGCCATGCCTTGTGATACTCAGGGCCCACCTCTGGCTCTGCACTCAGGAATCACTCCTGACAGAAGTCAGGGGACCACATGGGATGCGTGAGGTCGAACCCAGGTCTACTGTGTGCAAGGCAAATGTTCTACTCGCTGCACTATCACTCCAGCCCCGTAAGAGTTACTCTCACCGCTTTGCATCCTCCGAGAAGAGCAGGGCAGGGCGTTGGTGGCACGGGGAAACCTGAGAAATAAGGTCTCTGGTTCAGGGACTGACCAGAAACGACTCTCACGCTCCAGAAGAGGAGCTGAAGCCTTCGCTGGGGAGCTGTAGTGTCTTCACTAAAGGAAACGACAGAGGAAATCGTTTAGGTTAACGGGATGATTCGCATCTGGGTTTTCAGCCAGAGGTAAGGCGCCAAGAATGGCAATGACGGAGGTGACTCCATGGCGTTGCTGCAGTCAACGTGCCCTGGCTGGCTGTGGGGTGTATTTTGAAGGGAGACAGAGTCAAGGGAAGCTTTGACTCTTGCTGAGTCGGGAGGGAAACGCGTGTGACGCCACTGGTCTCATTCCTGAGCCAGAAGCCAAGGCCGCTGTTCCTGAAGGCGCTGAGCCCGGGGCAGAGGCCAGAGGACCTTCCTGTCAGGCCGTTTCTCACAGCCTGCTCGGGTCTCTGCGCCTGGCCCCACGGCCGGCCCCCTTCCAAGTTGAGCTACACAGTTGAATTTTATTTGACATTTTATGAGAAGTGGTGGAGGCAGTGTTCCGGGGTCACAGTATCACAGTACCATCGAATCTAGTTTATGTTTGTCTGTCTTTTTTACAGGGAAAGACGTAACACAAACATCCCAGAAATTTATAACTGAAAACCATTTTAAGAGATTCATCACTGTCATCCCGTTGCTCATCGATTTGTTCGAGCAGGCACCAGTAACGTCTCTCATTGAGAGACTTGTTGTTACTGTTTTTGGCATATCCAATACGCATGGGTAGCTTGCGAGGCTCTGCCTCAAAGGCTTGATACTCTCCGTAGCTTGCCGGGCTCTCCGATTTAAGAGATTATATTTCATTTTACTGCTTTGTCTTTCAAACAAACCATTTACACTTATGTTTATGTTTTATGTACTCTCATGAGTACATAAAGACACTTTCTTTTTGAGGAAGTTGAGTGGAAGCAGCTTAATAAAAGACAGAGTTTGACTCAAGTATTTTATCATTTTTCTCACATTATTTTCACACAGAAATTAAATGTTTAAAAACCCATCATTAACACACCCAGGTTTTTTTTCTCACTAAATTAATTTTCTCTCTATTCTCGCGATCTCTTTGTTTAAAAAAAAAAATAAAACGCTCTGAATGTTCTTGAGAAATAAAAAGAAAGAAGGCCAGTAAGTTTTCTGTAAGAAAGTAGGATCCTAAATAAGTTTTCTGTCAAGAAGACTGGAGAGATAGCACAGCAGGTAAGGTGCCTGCCTCACACACGGCAACCTGGGTTCAGTGCCTGGCACCCAGAAGGTCCCCCGAGCACCACCAGAAGTGATCCTGACTGCAGAGCCAGGAGTAGCCCCAGGAGCACTGCTGGCAGGAACACACCCTTTTGGTCAGAGATACCTTGCCTGGGCTCAACCCCAGCATCCCATGCTCTGCATTCAGCCTCCCAGGTCCCCCAAGTACCGCCAGGAGTTATCCCGAGCACAGTGTAGAGTGACCCCTGAGCTAAGCACTGCTAGGAAGGAAGAAGAAAGGAGGGAGGGAGGGAGGGAGGGAGGGAGGGAGGGAGGGAGGGAGGGAGGGAGGAAGGAAGGGACAAAGGGAGGATCACTTTTAAAAATCTATTAAAAGGGGGGCTGGAGCGATAGCACAGCGGGGAGGGCCTTTGCCTTGCACGTGGCCGACCCGGGTTCAATTCCCAGCATTCCATATGGTCCCCTGAGCACTGCAAGGGGCAATTCCTGAGTGCAGAGCCAGGAGTAACCCCTGTGCATCGCCGGGTGTGACCCAAAAAGCAAAAAAAAAAAAAATCTATTAAAAGTAATTTATATACTCAGCCCCAAAGATGCAGACCCACCTTCAACAGGGAGACGTGTACCCATTCACCACGTAGGGTGCCAAATCTACTATCTGCCCAAGACTATCTCAGTGTAATATATAACGACAGGTTGGTGTAAAGATATTGACACGAACACCACCTCAAAATTCTTGTTCTGTCAAGATTACAGAATGCGTCTGCGCGCTCGTGAGTTTCAACAATCATCTGTTTCACACTGCCGACTTCGTCCCTCCGACACGACCGTCAGCGCCAGCCGCGGTGAGGCGCGGTTTCAGAGACGCACACAGCCTCTCCTGCAGCCGCGGGCTTCCACCTGGCAGTTCAAACACACACTCATCTCCGTCACCTCTCACACCCCAGCAAAAGGATAGGTAGAGCATAATTAGGAATTTTAATATATAAACCACTTGCTTTTTTTTTTTTTAATGACAACAGTAGGAAATGTCATTTTGGTTTTTTGTTTTGTTTTGTTTTGCTTTTTGGATCACACCCGGCGATGCACAGGGGTTACTCCTGGCTCTGCACTCAGGAATTACCCCTGGCGGTGCTCAGGGGACCAGATGGGATGCTGGGAATTGAACCCGGGTCGGCCGCGTGCAAGGCAAATGCCCTACCCGCTGTGCTAGTGCTCCAGCCCCAACAGTAGGAAATGTCAGTAATTTGGAACCCTGGAAAACAGACTGAGTACCCAGCCTCAGTAAAGCCGGAAGTGCTGGAGAGAAGTTGCAACAGCAAGTAGGCGTCATCATGAAGACTGACCGGGGTCACAAAACTCTGGACAGAACCAGACACTGAAGACACACCGTACTTCTCAAGGGACATGCAGCATGGGTCTAGAAAGAAGAGAATGGAGGATACCTTTTCAGCTCCTCGGGAGGTTTTAGAGATTAATTACTAGTTGGTAGAATAAAAACTAACAAATGGGGGAAAATCATTGTTGGTGGGAAATGTGCACTGGTGAAGGGACAGGCGTTACAACATCGTACGACTGAAACCCAATCACGGACAACTTGGTAACTGGTACCTCACATTGATTCAATTTTTTTTTTTTAGTGGAAAAAATGGTTTAACAGCTAGCTCCAGGGAAACCAGAAAGTGATAAAGTCAGTATGAGCCAATTCCACGGTTCAGATAATAGTAATAAAAACTGTCGTTAAATCAAGAGGAGACCGAGGAAAAGGCAAAGGTGTGTGGGGAATGGGGCTTTGCAGCTAGGGAAAGGGCTCAGTCCTGTATTCCACGGCTGGAAACAGAAAACTCGAGTGTGCTTTCTCGGGCCAGACAAAGGGCCCTGGCAAGGGCCTGGGTCCGAGCTCTGGCACAGCCTGCGGGCTGAGCACTAGCAGGAGTGACTGCCGAGCAGAGTCAATCTGGAGCACCCCAGGGTATGGCCTCAGAACCAAAACAATTTTAAAAAGAAAATAAGACAGAACCATGCGGGGCTAGCACCATAGGACAGCAGGGAGCACATCCGCTGTGAACGCGGCCGACCTGGGTTCGTTCTCTGGCATCCCGGATGGTCCCTGAGCACCGCCAGGAGTAATTCCTGAGCGCAGAGCCAGGAGGAGCCCCTGAGCATTGCTGGGTGTGTCCCCCTCAAAAAGGGGGGGGGAATTAAAAGAAAAAGTACCTGGGCTGGAGTGATAGCACAGCGGGGAGGGCATTTGCCCTGCACACGGCCGACCCAGGTTCAATTCCCAGCATCCCATATGGTCCTCCAAGCACCACCAGGAGTAACCCCTGAGCATCGTCAGGTGTGACCCAAAAAGAAAAAAAGAAAGAAAGAACCAAATGCTTCCTACATTTCAGAGAATAATGAACAAATGAAAAGCCAATGGGCCAACCTGCTTGCTGCTCCCCACTCAGGGTGAGCTGGTCTCTGGCTGAGCCCCTTCCCTTCCTGCCGATACCAGCACCTCCACAGATGTGGCCGCACAGATCACTCAGCAAAGTACCCATTGCCCAGTTAAGACTTTCTGCTCTTCAGCAAAGACTGAGAAGAAAGAGATCAAGTCCCAGTCGCACCCCTCAGCATCTGCCAGGGAACTGTCAAGACTCAACCCCAACCCAGCAGGAACACTAGAAAACCAGGGGGGATACACAGAAGCACCCAGAGTTCAATCCGCAAAAACAGTATCGCTGGAGACACACTCCAACCTGCTCAGTAAACTGGCACCGGTGACCTGAGTAGCACTGAGGCAGAGGTGCTCAGTGAGCTCAAACCACGGCACAGATCGTTAACAAAGCACAAGAAAATACGAGCCGAGTGAGAAAACTACTTCAAGCAGAAATGGCAGAAATGAAGAACCTGGCAGGTGATATTAAAAAAAAAAAGTCAACAGAAGCTGTGAAGAGCAGGATAACAAGCTGAGCAGAAAAACTGAAGGCAAATATGATTTCAATAAAATAATCAAAGACATCATCAATAATAAGTTCCGAAAGTTGAGAATTGTAGGCACCAAGATCAAGGCCCAAAGGATCCAAGAGAAAATAGACTCAGCTAAGAGAATTCCAAGACACGTTACTAAAAATGACAAAATCCAGAGTCAGAATATTCAATGCAGCGAGAGCAAAGACCAAGCGAAGGAAAGCCGGTAAGATGCACAGCAGACCTAGCAAGTGAGTCTCTGTGACCCAGAAGGAAATGGAGGGATAAGGTGCAAAAGCTCAACAAAATGAATACTGAACCAAGAATACTGTCCAGCTAGATGATCACTCAGATTTGAAGAAATGATAGGGTCTCATGGACAGGAAACAACATAGGGTGTTCATAGCCCTGAAACCAGTTTTGTAAGAATTAAAAGAGCTTCTCTACAGGACTGATTCCCCGACATGTGGCACTGAGTATGGTACTTACTCATGGTCACCCATTACTAGACTAAGAAAGATACGGGGTTTTTTTTGTTTTTTTGGTTTTTGCTTTTTGGGTCACACCCAGTGATGCACAACAGTTACTCCTGGCTCTGCACTCAGGAATTACTCCTGGAGGTGCTCAGGGGACCATATGGGATGCTGGGGAATCAAACCTGAGTGGGCCAAGTGCAAGGCAAACGCCCCACCCGCTGTGCTATCGCTCCAGCCCCAAGAAAGATATGTTTACTCATAGCTTGCTACGGGCAGTTACTCATTTTCAAAAATGAATTAACATCTTATTTATATGTGTATCTTTCTATGATCAGGTGTTTTCATCAGATTTTTATTGTAATCATTTACTTATTAATATAGGCCCTTAAGCAATATCTATATTTTGTTATAAAACCAATATTCCCTTTCTTGGGATGAAACACTGTACTTTTGCAACCTTATTTATACTTTTACAATCAACATCTTTTTAATTTGGGGGCCACACCCAATGGTGCTCAGGGGCTCTGGCTCTACACGCAGGAATTACTCCTAGCAGTGCTCAGGGAACGATATGGGATTCCGGGGATCGAGCCCCGGTTGACTAAGTGAAGGCAAATGCCCTACCCATTGGACTATTATTGCTCCAGCCCCTCCATTTCTCCAAGCCCTACATTTATTCTTAATTCTCTTCACTCTTACTAAATTTTATACTGGTAGACTATTTCATGAAGACTCTAAAAGGTATTAGCACAGAGTATTTCAAAAGGTTTTATTTATGGCAGGGTAGACATGGTAATTGCCACAGTAAGATTCAAATGCAAAATAAAATTGAACACAGTATATTTTATTTTATTCATTTATTTATTTTTGCTTTTTGGGTCACTTCTGGCTCTGCACTCAGGAATTACTCCTGGCGGTACTCAGGGGACCATATGGGATGCTGGGGATCGAACCCGGGTCGGCTGCATGTAAGGCAAACGCCCTACCCACTGTGCTATCGCTCCAGCCCCGAACACAGTATATTTTAGATGCCATTATCAAAAATTTAGTTCTGTGAGACTATAAACTATATTGCATTAAATGATTTGAATTTATTTACCTAAGTTGAAATCATATAGCAATCAATCATCACAAATAGACTTTTATTGATATGTTTTCTGGTAATTCTATTTGCCATTTCTTTTAAGTTTTTTTGGAGCAAGTAATATGAAATAAATTTGTTATGTGCCTGCCAAGGGGACAGGCCAGGGGTCAAGGAACCTGGGGATACTGGTGGGGGGGAAGGCGACAATGGTGGTGAGATCGGTGCTGAAATATTGTATGCCTGAACAACTTTGTAAATCAGTCTCTTAATAAAAGTAGTTAAAATTCTTTTTAAATTTTACACCTTGAAAAAAAAATTGAAGAGCTATATTTTTTTTCTTTTTGGGTCACACCTGGCGATGCACAGGGGTTACTCCTGGCTCTACACTCAGGAATTACTCCTGGCGGTGCTCAGGGGACCATATGGGATGCTGGGATTCGAACCCGGGTCAACTGAGTGCAAGGCAAACGCCCTCCCCGCTGTGCTATCGCTCCAGCCCCACTGAAGAGCTATATTTTTAACGAGTATTTACTGAGCATCCGGTACATGTCAGACATTATTCTAGACCAGTCTCAACCTAGACGCATTTGGTAGTGGGTGGGGGCGAGGGGTATAGGGGCAGGCATACCTGACAATTTTAAGGGGTTTCTCCTGGCTCTGCACTCAAGAATCACTCCTGGCAGTGCTCAGGGGACCATACGGAATGCCAGAGATTGAACCCAGGATGGCCACGTGCAAGTCAAAACCCTATCAGCTGTACCATCACTCTGGCTCCGGCCCCGTGGGAACATTTTGGACTGCATAATGATTTATGCGGCCTAACTCTCATAGGTCAGATGCTGGGGATTAATCAACTGTTTATCTTGTGTGTAAACACAAGTCTGTCCTATAGTCTGTCATACTTCAGTCATGTGATCAGCTGAGTAGTACCAGGACCCAAGCCTTTATAGTATGAATGCCTGTAAAAAAATATAACACTGTAGATTAATATAATTACAATCTTATGTAGTTACCAAAGGAGCTTTCATTGTAGACCAACAATACATTAAAATTGCATAATGTAGGTATGAATTAAGTAGTTTGGAGGTAAATGATGTATTGCAGAACAGAGGTTTTTGGATGGAGCTTTAAGTAGCTGGAAGGAATCACATTTAAGTAAAATTCATGGAGTGAAGATAAGGAAATTGAAGCTCAGATGTTCAATGGCACAACATTCAGTCTAACCCAAGTTCAGCCGAATGCAGCACGAAAGAGGCCTGCATGTGGCCCACCATCCTAGGAAAGCTGTGAGAAGTGGGCTTTGGTGATGGCAGTGGGGAGGGGAGCAGCAGTGGTGCTGGGAGTCGGGCCACACCCCAGCCGTGCTCAAGGCACACTGCTGCAGTGCGAGCGGAACCCAGTCTGATGCCATGGGTCAACCCAGGTGGATCACACGGAAGCACCTTCCCCCGGCACCATCTCTCCAGTGAAGGATGATGAAGCCTTTTGGGGATTGATCAAAGGAAGTAAAACCTGTTCTAGAAAACTCTGCTAACAATGTATTACTGTCATCCCTGTTGCTCATCGATTTGCTTAAGCGGGCACCAATAACATCTACATTGTGAGACTTGTTGTTACTGTTTTTGGCATATTGAATACACCACGGGGAGCTTGCCAGGCTCTGCTGTGCAGGCAGGATACTCTCGGTAGCTTGCCGGGCTCTCCGAGGGGGGTGGAGGAATCAAACCCGAGTCTGCCGCGTGCAAGGCAAACACCCTACCCACTTTGCTATCGCTCCAGCCCAGATAACTCTAGTAAATTCTAAAATATGCCCACTAACCTAGAAATAGAAACATTGCATTAAATGTGTTTTTTTTTTTATTTCAGGCCAAAGAACCTCAGAAAACAAAGATTCTTAAGAGGATATGGTGGAAACACTATAAAAAGATAACAGTCACTCTGGCAATTTTCCTTTTAATGATCATCATTCTTTTAAGTACAAAAATAATTCCAACCTGACCTTTCTCCCCCTCCCCAACAGGTACCAATAAACTGTTACGTGTATTTCTAGAGTTTGGGAGCCGACGGTTACGGAAGCCTTCTCTCTGGACGCGCTGGAGGTGGGAGTGCCGCCTTGCCCTCTGCAGTGCCTTCGGCTTGCCATTGTTCCCTCTCCCACTTCTGGGACTTCTTTCTTCTCACTTCTTCGCTGTGGCCCCAACCTCTCCTTCCTCGGTTGAGATTACACGCACAGTTCCCCTGGAACCAGCCTGTACTTGGCAGCCCAGGGAGAGTGTTACCGTGTACCACTCAGTGATTTGGGACGAGTTACTAATTTAAAAAAAAAGAAAAAAGCCCCTTTTCTCATCTGTAAAATGGACCTAATGTTAATGGCAGTCATTGTAATGTCCACTGTAGGAACGTCAAGTGTTAACTATAATTCAGTAGTACAGGATAGCTTTTATTGCATTGACTCAATCCATTTTCATAGTCAAAAATCACCCTAAGCTTAAAAATTCTTAGAAATATTTCTCATCTTTCTCTTTCTCTACAGATGACATTAACTTCTACATATTTTCACTTGAAATAAAGAAATTCTACTTTATGCAAAGCATACCCTTGGGTAAAGTTTAAAACAACTAGAAAGCCATGTAATTTCTCATAATAAATCACAGGCCCTGTGCTATCTTACCCCACTTACTTTCCACCGTCAGGTGACACTTTCCAGTGACCAGAGAGCAATGACGTCCAATAACCACAGGATCCAATTTCCCTCCGTAGTTGGTAACAAATTCACGCACTCATTTAAGTTTTTTTTTATTTATTTAATGAATCACATGTGAACTCATTTTTCCATTTAAAAAAAAATGTATGTTAGTGGACTGGAGACGTCATCCAGAAATGAAGGTGCTTGCCTTGCCCACTGCTGACTGGTTCAGTCCAATCCCCAGCCCGAAGAGTCCCCCAGACACCACCAGGAGTGACCATTAAGCAGGGAGCTGGAAATGAGCTGGTTGCACCCCCACCAAAAATAAGTAACTCATGTAGTGAGCCGTGGGGAAGGGACAAGGAACAGGGCTCCCTGGCTAGTACTAGTCTTCACTCTGACGGCCAAGTGCCATCCTTGCGTGCATATGTAGCACGCCCACTCCTCCAGCTCAGGACCCCTGCGCTCCTCACAAAGTACATTCTTAAAATGTAAATGTGATTCTTCAAAAAAGTGTAATGTGGCGCTGGAGCGATAGTACAGCAGGTAGGACATTTGCCCTGCATGCAGCCGACCCGGGTTCGATTCCCAGCATCCCATATGGTCCCCTGAGCGCTGCCAGGAGTAATTCCTGAGTGCATGAGCCAGGAGTAACCCCTGTGCAACATCGCCGGGTGTTACCCAAAAAGAAAAAAAAAGTGTAATGTACAAAAATGTATGAGGGGCTGGAGTGATAGCGCAGCAGGTAGGGTGTTTGCCTTGCACGCAGCTGACCCAGGTTCAATTCCCAGCATCCCATAGGGTCCCCTGAGCACCACCAGGAGTAATTCCTGAGTGCAGAGCCAGGAGTAACCCCTGAGCATCGCTGGGTGTGACCAAAAGAGCAAAAGCAAAAATTAAAATTAAAAAAATGTAAAAGTATTCTAGGAATGGGTGTCTTGTCTTACAGTGACAAATGGAAAAACTACTGTCAGGGCCAGAAAAAAAAATGAGGGGCTGGAGTGATAGTACAGAGGGTAGGGCGTTTGCCTTGCACTCAGACAACCGGGGTTCAATCTCCAGCATCCCATATGGTCCCCCAAGCACCACCAGTAGTTCCTAAGTGCAAAGCCAGGAGTAACCCCTGTGCATTGCTGGGTGTGACCCAAAAAGCAAAATAAATAAATAAATGAAAAACACAGGAGCAAAGGCACTTGCTTGCACAGGGGACCCACCTGGTCCAGGCCCTGACACCAACAGGAGTGATCCCCCATTCCCACCGGGTATGGCCCCCAAAAACTAGTAAGTCAACCTAAGTGTTCTATATATATTAAGTTTTGGGGCCACACCCTGTGGTACTCAGGGGATCAGGCCTGGGTCTGCGGCATACAAGGCAAGAGCCCTACCTGCTATGCTAGTGCTCCAGGCCCAGTGATCTTTTCTTTACAGAGAAGGTTTTGTTTTGTTTTTTTTGGGGGAAGGGGTTGGAGAAATAACAGTTCAGTGACTTATTAAAGATCACAAAAGCATACAGCTAAGACACTGTCTATGGTATGTAGCTATGAAATCCCTTTATTATTGCATCCACTTTTATCTGACAATAACTTAACTGTGCACAGAAATCAGTTGCATTTTACTTTTTTTGCCAGACTGGTAGGATGTTTCTGGTGGGGGATATAAACAGGAATTTGAAGATAAACTGAAAAAAGAAACCATGTGTCTTGCTGCCCTTATTTTTGAAGCCCTCACAAAATTTACCTAATATGAAACTACATTTATGGCCAGGGAGCACTAGTTTTCACTATCCTAGTATTACCTAGCTTTCATGTCTTAGGACACCAGATTCAGAAACCTAAAAATGAACGCACCTCCACACGTTCATCTACCCTGCATGTTTCAAAGGACCAGGGTGCCTCAGCTCCAGGCACTAAGCCCCATGTAATGTCTGCTTTTCTAGGTAGACTTAGATAGTGTAAAAGGAATACGGGGGACACACATTCTTAGAAACTACTGGAAATTGCCAGGAAAAAGCCCTTGTTTCCCAAGAAATGTTCCCCTGCTATTTGTGCTAATTACCCCTCCTCAGAAATACCTGAGCAGAAATAAAGAAGGCAACCTTAGATTTTCTCATTCATTTATGCAAATATTACTGGGTTCTTACTCTGCACCAAAAGCAGCTTTGCACTTTAGAATGCATGTATTCTAAAGTTGTAACACTGATAACAGTAACTCAAGTTAAAAGTAACGAATGGCTTTCTATAGAAGGGTCAGTAATGGTCCGTCCTACCTACACACACACACACACACACACACACACACACACACACACACACACACACACACACACACACACACACACACACACACACACACACACACACACACACACACACACACACACACACACACACTCACACTCACTCTCTCCTAACCCTACAAACCCTAAATTAAAATGCCAGGTTTTTTGGGGGGGATGGTAAAAGAACATCTACCTAAACAGTCTGCAGGGGTAGAAAATAACTTCCAGAACAGTAATAATCAACACTGGCTTATCACTGCAACTCCATAGGTTAAGAGAGGGATTTAGGTATGTAGTTACGTTAGATATTAGTAAATCTTGACAACAGCCTGACATCTGTACTATTACTTCCATTTTGTAAGGGAATTTAAGCACCAGCACTTGCCCAGTGTCTTGGGTGCTCAGAGGAAAGGGATTGCTCAAGCCACCTCCTTGCATCTGGGTCAGTTCCCTCACTGAGGCCAGAGGTCTGCAGACTAGTTCGGCCTTTAGTCCTTTTCATTTCCTACCTCTCCAGGGTGCCTTTAATTCACTCCCATGTTGCCCGTCAACCTCTTTTCCAAATCCCAAATCATCTTTCAACTATTCGATATACCCAGTTGGATTTTCATATAACCACCAGAAATTTAAATCCCAATACTAGAGAATATATTTTTCCTCCATTCCCCACAAAACTATTTCCTGTTCCCTAAAGGGGTTGTTACACTGGATTTTAGAACCAGCTTAACCTACCATCAACTCCCTCTGCTTATCTCACCCTCCTAAATTAGTCGGCAAATTTACACGACTTTTATTCAAATCTATGTTTCGTGGGCTTCACAAGTGTATGGGAAGACCAGAATTATAGGAGCAAACGTCAGGAGTGCTCAGGCGAGCTGGAAACGGGGCCCACGTTTCATTACGATTGGCGGCTGTGTGCTGCCAACAAGCTTGGCAGGGTGGGCATTTAGACCAGTCCTCTGGGACAGGCCCTCCACACCTCTCCATGATCCCAACGACGGAAAGCTTTGGTCACCAGCCGTCAGCATGAGAATCGCCATCTCAAGATTCTGCTTACGGTGGGATGAGGTCTCCAAGTCTGTGTCTGATCACACTATAATCTGAGTTCTTATCCCAAAGCACTTAGAATGCCCAGATCAGAGAAAAAGTTTCATACCTGGGAAAACTGATTCTTAAGAGAAGTTAATCTATGTTAACTGACATCACAGGGCCAATCAATGGTTGAGCTGGACCTCTGAACCATTCATCTGAAGGTGTACCTCAATGAACGTATTACTACAAATGTTTAAAATCTGCTAAATGCTACATTCTAATAAATCTGGAAATATTACAACTTGTCTCCTAAATTCCTATCAATTCACAGAATCATGGCAGAGCCTAGAATATGCAAAACCCAGCATCTTTTAGAAAAATGGCAAACCACAATCTAAGCACTAAGCAGAAATCTAAGCACTCCCTGTTTCTTCTGTCAAATTTAGAGACTCTTTAACGTACTATTGAACACCATTATGCATACTTACTTTCAAAAGAATCCTAGCATTTACAAGTTTAGTCTTTTTTTTTTTTTTGGGGGGGGAAGCACCAGGCAGTGCTCAGGGGTTACTCCTAGCTCTACCCTCAAGAGTCACTCCTGGCTGTGCTCAGGGAGGCCTTGGGGGATGCTGGGGGCTGAACCCTGCTTGGCCACATGCAAGGAAACCACTTTAGCCACTCTACTCTCGGGCCCGTTTTGTCATTTTTAACATGATGGTAGTGGCATTACTTTTTTCAACTAAAATATGACCTGTTATTTCAAGATACTCATCAAAAGGAGGTCTTTAAAAAAAAAAAAAAGACAGTGCAAAAATTGCAAGAGTGCTGTAAGAGTTTAATTATAAGACAAAAGCACTACATATAATTTGAACATAAGTAATCTTTCAGAAAAGAAAATTTAATGCAAATGAAAACCCCATTCAAGCCCACTATAAATGCCGTAGGGTCCTAGAAGTAGGCTTCTAGAACTGGAAACGCTGGGTTCCGACAGAATTTGCTTGGGGAATATGTGTTGAAAATATTAAATGATACAGAACATCAAGTTATTTTAAAATCAAGTCAACCAGGTACTAGAAGACATGCTGATAGGTATACATAAAACTAATTGATCAGTAGCATGCTTTAGATAGCAATTTACAACAAATTTCTGAGCATTTCCAAGTTTTTTATTGCCTTAGCCAATCTCTTAACTATAACGTAATACCGACTGTCATCTCCTACTTTTAAAAGTCCTATGTCACCAAAGACTGGCAAGTGTTTCACTGCCAGTGTAATGAAACAAGCCCTATGAATTTTATGGTTTCTTTCCTCAGGCAATTTCTTTCAAGCGCGGCTTCCAGGAACATACTCAATGTCACACGTAGGGACTAGGATTAACATGCCTCTTTAAATTTCTCCCAGTGTTTTAAGAGTCAGGAAAGTAACCTTTAAAAATTCTAACGTGCAAACACAATAAGGCCTGATTAAAGGGGGTGGGGGGATAAAATACCAAAAGAAAAAAACCTTAAAAGTACTGACCTGCCCACATCAAGTAACTGCGATTTGAAAGAATGATGAACAAACCAAATAACCTCTATATCACTGTTTAATGATCACCATTTCTCCTAATGCAAACCTAAATGGACTTTCTCTGAAGACACAGGAAGCCCCCGACAACTAAGCCAATGCGGACTGCTGTAAAAACAGCACCCTGTTCTCGAGGTTATCTCAGAAAGCATTTCACCTTTTCTAATGTGCTTTTTCCGTCTCCTTAGAACACCCTTCTACTCCATCCCTTCCCACCCACGAAACATCTGTCTGCCCTCACAGGGGTTACTGGGGACAAAAACCATGTACCAGTGAACCTACTGCTGTCTCGCCAAGTTCAAACTCCTTGGATCCCAGACTTTACCAGGGCTGCAATAATGGGAAATTGCTGAAATTATAAACCTTCAGTCTGAAAGTGTTGAGGAAAACAAGGGGATATAAAACACAAGTGTCAGTCTTTTACATCAGTAACAGACTAGCAGTTCCTCCTACGGTGAGTTAAGATAATGACTAAAGAGGGGTGGAGGTACATGCCGGCAACAGGAGTATGTTCCACGCAGAATATTAAAAACAAAACCAAAACCTGAAAGCTTTGTAACTGATTCAATAAAAGAATAAAAAAAAAAAAAAAAAACACCAAGGGCCAGAAACAGAGCGGGGTAGGGTGCGCCTTCAATGAAGCCGACCCGAGTTCACGGCCGACCTAGGTTGGGTCTCCAGAACCCCATGTGGTCCCCCAAGCCCCACCAGAAGTGATCCCTGAGTGCCGCCATATCTGGCCCCAAAAAAATCAAACAAAATAAGAGGAACAAGTCACCATATTCCCGATCTGCATCATCCCCCTCTCCTGAACCCACTCACCAAAGCACTGCTATCATTTGTACACATTACAGTGCCGAAACTGGTTTTTCCCCTTTCAAGATAGTGTATGAGTGGCATTAAAATTTACAGACCATGTACCTTTGTCCATGAGACAAAAGTAGAAAGCAAACATCCCGTGAAACATGTTTAACACTCACCATCTTGGAGCAACAATAAATTTTTACTATAGCTAAGACCCTATCTGCCAAACAAAACACTAGGCACCAAATACAAATTCGAATAGAAATGGCCTTGTAAAAGTCACACTACAAAAAAATCCCTCCTCCAATTCACCAGAGTAGGTAACTTGCAGGACATTATCCAGCCAAGATGCTTTAATCTGAATAACTGGGTATTAGCTCACCCCACACTGTAACCTTATTACCAATGCAGACTTTCAGGTTACATACTGCCAGAGGTTAAGTGTGTATCTTCTCAACATTGCAAAAAAATAACCACTTACCAAGTTGGGGATCATCCTTAGGTTATCCTGGTGGTGGTATTTCAGTAAAGCCCTCCACCCAAACTTACAGAATTAGTATATTACCAATAGCTCTCGACAATTTCAGAATCACTCCTGGCAGTGCTCAGGGGACCACACGGAATGCCATGGAGTGAGCCCTGCTCGACCACGTGCACGTGCAAGTACTATCTCTCAGGCCCCATCAACATACAGTGCTTCTAAATAACAAAGTAACACCAAGGAACATATCCAAACTTGAAATACAAGCACATCAAAATAAATAAATAAAAAGCCCTAATAATTACAGCCAACTGATATTTTTCCAAATTATTTCAATCTGAGTGGCACCTAAACAGGTATTCCACACAAATGTATGCACAATTGTTAACTCCAATGAGGACTGTCCTTCCACAAAGACTTACAACCTTTAATACACACATTTAGGAAAGTAAGACAAGAAACCCAGAACCCCAGAGGTTAGAGACAGACTCACCTGGTAGCAGACATCTACTACATCAGTGTTTGAACTCAAATCGCACACTAAGGAACTCACATCACTTCAAGAGTCGATGGGAGCTCTAAGGGGCTCTGCGAAAGGCCCGGAGCGCTGGCTCCGGGGTGAGGAGTCTGGGTTCCATTGCACGAGTGCCCACACACCAAAGTACAAAACTCGCCAGCACTCTCAGCAGATAAACATGATTGATTCTGTAATAAATTAGTAAACTAACTTGTGACCTTTGGCGGCCAAAATCTAGAGGGGTAATGGGCTGTATTTCACCTGCCCTCGCTTCCCGCCCAAGCTGTCATTACCAAGTATCCCCCCCACACACACAAAGCCTATGAATCAACCATCTCTTAGTCCCTCCTGAAATCCTACCGAAACCAGTAATGGGAGGGGGGGTTGGAGGTACAAAGAGTGGCAACAGGTGATCTGGGTAAAACACCCCAATAGCATGACAATACTCAAAGCTGCAAAGCAGAGCTGTCAGCAGTGTAGATACAAGTCACCACCCAAAGGCAGCGACTGGCACCCTAAGAACGCAGAAACCCCCACCTCCTTGTAGAGATCCGCTCCCTCCCACTGGAAAACCAGACTTCCCGGCCTGAGCTAGGAGAGATAAACTAAGGCCAGGATAACAATGAACAAATCCGAGACCTCCCTCCCGGCCCCCCACTGCCCCATTTTGTTTTCAGATCCCAGAACCCTGGCAGCAAGCTTTTCACGCAGAGGGAGGTGACTGGGAAAGACCTTTGATAGAATCAAGGGGTTTCCCGTAAGTGGGCCAGATAATCCAAGGGAACCCCATGGGTGACAAGCCCCACACAGATTCACATCCAAGTAACCAATGCTCCAGTGATGAGCCCAACACGAGGGAATTCTCTGTGAAAGGCGGAGTGACTAGAAAGTGGACGATGGTAAAGATACATCAGCTGTCACAGGCGGGAGGAGTCTGGTGGCAGGGTACTGCCCTCCTGGCAGCCGCCCCGGGTCAATGCCTGGCACCCCACAGGGTCACATGTCTCCTCGCCAAGCGCAGGAGGAGTGATCACTGAGCAGGGCCAGGACTAAAGCCTTGAGCACTGC